>NC_041382.1:755613358-755614948 GCF_002162155.2 Triticum dicoccoides
GGAGGCGGCGCGGCGTGGCGGGTGGGGAGTCGGGGTGCGATGGGGAATGGGTGGAGGGGGCGAGCCCGTGAGTGGATAAGGCGATGTATGCCAACGGCTAAGCCGTCGGCATATCTGACGATGCCACGTGTCACATATGCCGATGGCTTAGCCGTAGGCATATATATTTTTTAGATTTTTTTAATATTTTCTTATAGTTATATTTTTTCATTTTTTAGATTTTTTAATATTTTCTTATACTTATTTTTTTAGATTTTTTAGTAATATTTTTGCATTTTATGTTTTTATGTATTATTATTTCATATAGATTTTTTAATTCTTTTAACCGCTCGGCTCTCTCCTCTCCCGGAACCACACAAAGAGGAGGGGAGGGGAGGCGCCGAACTCGAGTAGCTTCGTCCGTCGAGGTCGTGGCCTGGTTGGAGCTTAGTTGGTGAGGTGAGTGAAAGGGGAGGGGATCGTCGACGGTGGGGTTGGGGGCGGCGGCGGATCCAAGTCCGTCGCAGGGAGATGGTTGGCGCTCCCAGACACCTGGGAGCAACATCCGGGCCAAACCCATAGCTACATCCCCTCCATGTAGACCCGACGCGTCCGTTTCCCCCCTCCGGATGCCGGCGGCGCCGCCGTCCATGAGGGGGGCCACACCCCGAAGACGCGTGCCGCCTCTTCGGACATGCCACCACACCACCCCGCATGTATGAGGGCCCGGTGCAACGCTCCGGTGGCATTGTACCCCCCAGGGCCCAGTCCCGCCTAACCCTGTAGCGTTTGACCACGGGATCTAGCCCTTTGACTTTGCACGGACGGGCTTTGACCAGCGGATCTCCCCGCCCGGTTGTGTTAGGTCAGCCCATAGGAACACTTTGTGTTAGACCCGACGCGTCCGTTTCCCCCCTCCAGGTGCCGGCGGCGGCGCCGTCCGTGAGGGGGGGCACACCCCGGACACACGTGCCGGGCGTTTGCAACCACCACAACACTTCCAAACTTGTGAGAGGCCGCCTACGCAAGATTTGGCGGCATGCTAGCCCCCGGAGGCCGCCGGCCACAGCCGTAGACACGCGAAGGGCAATCCGCGTAGAGGGAATTTTTGGGATACTTCTCCATCACCAAAAATTATGAAAAAAATATTATCATTCCTATAGCACATGTGCCCACGTTGTGCAAAAAACTCATGATTTTATCGCGCTCCGAGTATTTAATAATATTCACGCCACATCGTTACCGCAGAATGGCTACTATCGTGTCATCGCCGTCCGTTAGGGGAGGCCACGCCCCGGAGATGTGTGCCGCCTCTTCGGACATGCCACCACACCACCCCGCATGTATGAGGGCCTGGTGCGATGCTCCGGTGGCATTGCTACCCCCCAGGGGCCCCGTCCCGCCTAACCCTGTAGCGTTTGACCACGGGATCTAGCCCTTTGACTTTGCAAGGACGGGATTTGACCAGTGGACCTCTCCACCCGGTTGTGTTAGGTCAGCCCATAGGAACACTTTGGAGCAACATCCGGGCCAGACCCACCGCAAGATCCCCTCCGTGTAGACCCGACGCGTCCGTTTCCCCCCTCCAGGTGCCGACGGTGGCGCCGTCCG
>NC_041382.1:755615357-755616291 GCF_002162155.2 Triticum dicoccoides
TGCATAACCCTAGATCGGTTGACCACGAGATCTTGCCCTTTGACTTTCCACGGACAGGCTTTGAACAGGGGACCTCTCCACCCGGTTGTGTCAGGTCAGCTCAGAGGGACACCTGGGAGCAACATCCGGGCCAAACCCAAAACAAGATCCCCTCCGTGTAGACCCGATGCGTCCGTTTCCCCCCTCCAGGTGCCGACGGCGGCGCCGTCCATGAGGGGGGCACACCCCGGACATACGTGCCGGGCGTTTGCAACCACCACAACACTTCCAAACTTGTGAGAGGCCGCCTACGCAAGATTTGGCGGCATGCTATCCCCCGGAGGCCGCCGGCCACAGCCGTAGATGCGCGAAGGGCAATCCGCGTAGAGGGAATTTTTGGGATACTTCTCCATCACCAAAAATTATGAAAAAATATTGTCGTTCCTATAGCACATGTGCCCACGTCGTGCAAAAAAACTCATGATTTTATCGCGCTCCGAGTATTTAATAATATTCACGCCGCATCGTTACCGCAGAATGGCTACTACCGTGTCATCGCCGTCCGTTAGGGGGGGGCCACGCCCCGGAGACGCGTGCCGCCTCTTCGGACATGCCACCACACCACCCCGCATGTATGAGGGCCCGGGGCGATGCTCCGGTGGCATTGCTACCCCCCAGGGCCCCCGTCCCGCCTAACCCAGGAGCGGTTGATCACGAGATCTAGCCCTTTGACTTCCCACGGACGGGCTCTAACCAGTGGACCTCTCCACCCGGTTGTGTCAGGTCTACCCATAGGGACACCAGGGAGCAACATCCGGGCCAAACCCATAGCTACATCCACTCCGTGTAGACCCGACGCGTCCGTTTCCCCCCTCCAGCTGACGGCAGCGGCGCCGTCCGTGATGGGGGGCACACCCCGGAGATGCGTGTCGCCTCTTCGGACATGCCACGACAC
>NC_041382.1:755616623-755616836 GCF_002162155.2 Triticum dicoccoides
CATGTATGAGGGCCCGGTACGACGCTCCGGTGGCATTGCTACCCCCAGGGCCCCCGTCCCGCCTAACCCTGGAGCGGTTGACCACGGGATCTAGCCCTTTGACTTTGCACGGATGGGCTTTGACCAGTGGACCTCTCCACCCGGTTGTGTCGGGTCGGCCCAGAGGGACACCGGGGAGCAACATCTGGGCCAAACCCACAGCTAAATCCACTC
>NC_041382.1:755617422-755635309 GCF_002162155.2 Triticum dicoccoides
CGTGACGGGGGCCACACCCCGGAGACGTGTGCCGCCTCTTCAGACATGCCACAACACCACCCCGCATGTATGAGGGCCCGGTACGACGCTCCGGTGGCATTGCTACCCCCCAGGGCCCCCGTCCCGGCTAACCCTGTAGCGTTTGACCACGGGATCTAACCCTTTGACTTTGCACGAACGGGCTTTGACCAGTGGACCTCTCCACCCGGTTGTGTCAGGTCCGCCTATAAGGAGAGCAACATCCGGGCCAAACCCACAGATACATCCACTCCATGTAGACCCGACGCGTCCGTTCCCCCCTCCAGGTGTCGGCGGCGGCGCAGTCCGTGACGGGGCCACACCCCGGAGATGCGTGCCACCTCTTCGGACATGGCATAACACCATCCGATTGTGGTAAGTCATCCGATATATATGAACACTTGGAGCAAAGTCCCCTTCGTATAGACCCGATGCGGCTGTTCCCCATTCCAGTTGCCGGCTGGCAGCGGCACCGTTCGTGAGGGGGGTCACACCACTCTGTACAGAACCGAAAAATAATGTATGTATGCTTATTAACACATACTGTATGTAAGTTAGTTAAATAATAATAATAAAAAACAGTGAAGAAAAAGAAAAAAACTATATGTATGCTTATTAACACATACTATATGCTTATTAACATACTATATGCTTATTAACACATACTATATGTATGCTTATTAACACAATCTATATGTATGCTTATTAACACATACTGTATGCTTAATAATAATAATAATAATAATACTATATGGAAAAAAAGAAAAAAAAGAAAACAAAAACTATGCCGACGTCGGCATAGCTGCGGCCAGGGCAGATGGACAGCGCCGCGGATCGATGACGTGTCAGCTATGCCGACGGCTGCCGTCGGCATAGGTCCTGGTCGGTGCGCTCTGGATCGGTGACGTGTCACCCGTACCTATGCCGACGGCCACCCGTCACGGCCGTCGGCATAGATTTGACGTCGTTAGCCGGTCGTGATGAGTGTTGTCGGCGGGCCCGCATCTATGCCGACGGCCTATATATGCCGACGACAGCTGTAGGCGTAGTCTGGGATAAGCCGACGGCTGTTATGTGCCGACGGCTGCTGTCGGCGTAGACGGGGATAGCCCGACGGCCATTGTACGCCGACGGCCAGGACCTAGCTGTCGGCATAGCTCGGATTAGGCCGACGGTGGCCGTCGGCATACATTTGGCTGTCGGCTTAGAGCCATGTTCCGGTAGTGAGAATTCAGGCAAAACGGACGTTCGTTTAAAGTCGTGCGATGAAGTTGGCTTAAGGATCGATTTGGCATGGCTCGGTGCGTTCTGGTCCGGCGTTGGTTGCTTGTGCTTGGGCGAGTGGGCGGGTGGGCGGGTGGGTGGAGTAGTATACTACTGTGCAGTACAGAGCCGGGTGCGCGTGGCGGTGCGGGGAGCCGGGAAGGATCCATGATGCGCGACGGGGCCACAGTGGGCGCGCGCGGTGGCCAGTGGCCGGGATGGACGACCTTGCCAAGTCGTCTCGTCGATCGTACGTACACGTGCAGGCCGGGCTGAGTGAACCTTGACCGACTGACTTTGGAGCTCCATGGACCGATCTGGCGTTGGAGTGTAGCGCACTGCTGTCGCTGGCTTTTGCCAATTCTGCGATTGCATTTAATCCCAAGACACTGCTGTCGCTGGCTCATCATCATCTTTGCTGCTACGGGGACAAAATTTCTGTTCTAATCCTTTTCCCAAACTTAATCAGGAAATAACCTCGTTTTGAAAAAAAGTTCGTATTTGACCTTTTTTGGTCACGCCAACCTCTGTGGCGTTTGGATTGCACAGGAGACGCCACAGTTCCTGGCGTTTGCTTCGTAGTCGACATCCAGCTGGTCAGCTGACGTGGTACGGCCAAACGCCAAGCCTCATGGCGTCTGGTCGTAGATGGAAACGCCACCCTTCCTGGCGTTTGGCACATGAAGGCCACGCAACTAAGCTTGGCGTTTACCCACTGAAACTGTTTACCATTTCTCGAGTAGTGTTAGATCACCATCTCTCTGCTTGCATCGTACGACAACTAAATTGTTTAACATTTGCAAGCTGTAATTCACACTGTGGAATGCTAAGTTGCGTACGTATGAGGAGGCTATAGATATATCGATTCAAATGCATTTTATCATCCAACACTATACTTCATCGTCTGTGTATTGCTACACGGACGCATCCGACAACCTAGTCCCACTTAGGCCTTGTACAATGCTAGATGCTTAAAAAAATAAACCAGATTTTTCTAAAGCACCGGTGCCTATTTCTATAGAAGAGACGTCTAATTAAGCGTCTATTCTGTACAAATAAGCACCGATGCTTAAAAAAAGTCTGATTTATTTCTCTAAGCACCTCCTCTAAGCATCTTGCATTGTATAAGGCCTTAAGGGCAACTCCAACGCAAGACCTTAAATAGACGTTTATTTGATCTGGATTCAGTCCGTTTGGGGCGGTAAAATGGACGCCTATATCCGGTTTGAGCCGTTCGTGGGCCGGTACATCCGATGCGCGGCCGCATCTCAAACATTGTCCGTGTTGGACTTAGAAAAAAACACTAAAAAAACATTGAAAATTAAAAAAAGCATTGCAAAATAGATTAAAACATCCTCATCGTCGCTCATTAGGTCGATGTAGGGTGGGGGTGTCCAAAGGTGCGGCGGCGGTCCCCAGAATGGGGCGGGTGAGTGTTGTGCAGGCTGCGGCTGCGGTGACCACGACGCCCATGCACACTCCTCCGTGGCCTCCTCCTTCATCTCCATCTTCACCTCCTGCTTCACGTCCAGCTTCGGCACGTGGACGTCCCGGAGGCCAACAACTCGAGCATCTCCTGCAGGCCCTCCCATTCCTCCTCCTGGCGACGCGTGTACTCCTGCTCGGAGTCCTCCATGACGGCCTACACAAGCTGTTCCTCCTCCTCGATCGTCATGGCGGGAGGCTGTGACGGCGGCGACGCCAGGAAGGGAGAGGGCGTCGGCGTGAGGTCGCGTACCCGCGCGCTCTAGGCGGGCTCGGTGCGCGCACACGAGGCGCACTATGGGACACACGGGGCGGGCCACAAGCACGGTCGGCAAAAAAAAGTTTGCCGGCGCATGTCGTGCTTGTCCTGAAACCATGTGTCCCAAAGGGGTGAGTCAACGTCGTACCTGCGGTCGGCGAGGTACTGGCGCGGAATCCAGGCGCGACGACAAGCAATCTTCTAGAGGCGGGCACGGCCACTCGCCAAGATGGGGGAATGGGCACCGGATCCGGGCTCAGATGCCACCCATTGGGGAGGTGTTGGAGATGCTCTTACTTGCTAAATGACCACTAGGCAACCATCTTCTTTTAATCCTCCACCATAGCCGGCTCTAGCAGCTCTTCGTGCGGGTCCATGCGGCAGTAGAAGCGAAAGTGGCAGGAATTAGTGTGGAGAGCGGCAACAATCATAGCCAAGAGGGTGGATAAAGAGGGGTTGGCGGGGAAGCAGAGTGGACCGCTCCAAATATTTGGGCTTTGCCTCGGTTTTTCGTGAGCCGAGGGTGTCGAAATCCTACGTGATAGATGTCTGATCTCCCACAAAGCTCCCCTGATTTTCTTCCGGTTTACGAGAAAACGGAAGCGTGGACCGGTCCGCAGGCTAATAGGGACCCGTTGGATGGCTTGCAACATACGGACAATTCAATCCAGACATTTGCAGACGATTTAAGGGTCCGCATTAGGGATGCTCATAAATATTAACATTCACTTATGCATAGATGGTTTCTGACTTGGTGGACCAGGCCGGGTAGCTCAACAGGTATGCTAGAGATTTGTGAGACATGTGTTATAGCTAGCGCTCGCTGAAACTACCGTACGTGATTTTTGAGATGGATCGATTTATCTAGTGTGAATTACAGCTTGCATCCGCTGTTGTTGGCATTTATTTTTTTTGCTCTTTCTCTATCTTTTCTTTTGGGCGTGACTGTGCTGCTTCCGCCCCAGCATCTATTTCTGTATGGTTTGGTTGGTTGCTTTGTATACAAAGCGAGGGAAACCCTTTTTCGATAATTACAGCTTGCAAATGTTAAACAATCTAGTTGCCGTACGTGCAAGCAGAGGGATGGCGATCTAACACTACACGAGCAATAGTAAACAGTTTCAGTGGGCAACGCCAAGCTTAGTGGTGTGTCCTTCCTGTGCCAAACGCCAGGAAGGATGGCGTTTCCATCTGGAGATTTGTGAGTGATGACCAGCCGCCATGAGGCTTGGCGTTTCGCCCTTCCACGTCAGCTGACCAGCTGGATGTGGACTAGGAAGCAAACGCCGGGAACTGTGGCGTCTTGCAATCCAGACGTCATAGAGGTTGGCGTGATCAAAAAAGGTCAAATACGAACTTTGTTTCAAAACGAGGTTATTTCCTAATTAAGTTTGGACAAAAGGGTTAGAACAGAAATTGTGTCCCTGCTACGGCGAGCGCAGACGGTCGGTTCAGTTCTGCGCCCGCAGCCGGTCAGCCGTCGACCACGTGTGGCCCGGAATTAGCAAGAGGAAGGAACGCCATGGTTGTCAGTAGCAGCCCGTGTACGGTTAACGGTTTGGTCACCACAGGCACAGACGCGGCTTCCTGTTGAGGAACCAGACTTTGTCGCGCCTTCCTCGTTCGGGCGGGCATGCACCGCCGCCTGCCTTTGGAACTCCGGCCGGTCGCCGCAGAAGAAAATCAGTCCAAAACCTCGCAACTTTTTTCCTCGGTTCAAGAGATCATGCTCGATCATCGCAGACCATTTCTGCCTTCCTCGGAAACGCGGGTGCATACATGATCGTGGTCAAGTCCAAGTGCGTGCGAGATCAGCGACCTACTAGAGGCAAGGATCAATCCTTGACATACACATGCATCAATCTAAGCCTTGAGAGGCAAGGATCTCGGTCAAAAAGGCGCACTAGAAGGACGACGACGACGTCTCTCACTCTCTCTCACCATGGAATGGAAGCGTGGTAATTAATTCCATCGTGCCATAAACCCTTCAGCTCTCACCCTCTTCGGTCGATTAAATAATCTGAATAAAAGTGTTGGAAGAAAACTCTGGTTGAACTGATGACGGATGCGTCAACGGACCAATCGGTGCGGGAACGGAGCCGGAGGAGACCATCCACCCACTCACTCACCGATGGATACATTTGTTGTTAACAATGTTCTGTGGACCAATCGCCCTACGGATCTGCAGAGTAGGCAGCAACTAATTAAAATGTGTGCTCATGGACCGTCGATGACGTGCTGCTAATGCAGTGGGGATGGAATATCTTTTTTGTAATTGCGACCGCAGTTAAGAATGCATTAGGTCGTAATTAGATGTTAGGACTCGTGAACGCAGTATACATCATGTGAGGAGTGCAACCGTGGGTAAACCGCACGATGGTGCAGTGCGTAATCAGCCGTGAAAAGCTGAAAGCTCTGATATTTTATGGTCAGTAAATAAAGTTGAGATTTTTCCGCTTTCGGCTCCATCAATCCATGGCTTTTGCTCCGTCGCTATAGCTGTCTGCTGTCGCGCTTTGGTGGTGAAGAGGAGAGGCGTGCACGCGTGGAGGTCTGGCGGACGCGACGGGGCCAGTGGCCAGTGGCCGGACGACCTTGCCGAGTCGTGTCGACGCTTGGAATTTTTCTCCAAGCATCGACCAGTGGAGTTGGAGTGTAGTGTTGTCGTCGACTGTCGCTGGCTCTCGCCAACAGTGTCCGGCCTTGCCTCATCATCGTTGCTACTACGTAACCCTAACCCAGCAAGCACTAGAGCCGCCACCAATGGCCGAAGGCAGGAGTGCGACTGTTGTTGAATACTTGGATTTGGATGCTACGTCATGGAATGGAACGCTTCTAGCTATTTCCCTTTGACGGCTATCTTGACACAAGAAGAACACTGCTCCAGGAGCACAATCCGTAACCTTTTCGCGGCATGGAAAGGCCGTCGACGTACTCATGGCACCCCGCCCAGTACGTACCCATCTGCTCTGCTTGGAGAGTCTCAAGTTCGAGCTGTCCGTTCTCTGCCTAGAGAAATCAAGCTGGGTGGGTGGACGGGGTTAGCAGAATAATCAGAGAAGATTAGCATGATGCATATGCATGCGTCTAACGGACCAGGCGGTGCCGAAACAAACCAGCAGCCCACATCCACCCGCAGAATAGACTGATAGCTCATTGACGGGCACACTTGCTGTCAAGTGTTAACAATGGATGGTGCATGCAATTGTAGTGGAGATGGAATGCTATTGTATCCCACAGGCCACAGCTAACCACGTACGGCCCCGAACTTCACAGTACGAGCCCGCTGGGGAATCCGATGTACGGTTAACAGTTTGGTCGCATGTGCATGCAGTCAGTGAGGCAGGGGAATAATCCGCGTCACCACTCACCACCGACGCGGCTTCCTGTTAAGGAACCAGACTTGTTCTGTGTGGCGCGTTTTGGTCGTTCAAGCATACGCCGCTGCCTGCCTTTGAAACTCCGGGCGCCACAGAAGAATTCAGTCCAAAACCTCGCAACCCTTCTCCACGGTTGAACAGATCAAGCTCGATCACCGCAGACCAGACCATTTCCGCCTTCGTTGGGAAATGAAGTCCAAGTGCGTGCATGCCTGTTCAGCGACGATACATTCATCGTCGACACACACATGCATCAATCGTAACCTTGAGAGGCAAGGATCTCCGCCAAAACAGCAGCACTAGGACGACGACGTCTCTCACGCTATGAAAGCGTGATTCTTAGTTCCATGGTGCCATAAAACCGTTCAGCTCTCACGTTCTTCCGTCGTTAAATGGATTATAAATAGCCCATAGAAAGAGGTTCGAAGAAGAAAAATCTTGGTGAACCGGTGACGAAAGCGTCAATGGTCCGTACGGTGCGTGAACGGAGCTGGAGGAGTCCATCCACCCACGCACTGCCTCGATAGCTACATTTGGTGTTAACAATGGTGGGTCGACCAATCGCCGTGTGAATTTGCAGAGGTCCTGGTACGTAGAAGCAGCAGGCAAGAAGGAATTAAAATGTGATCATGGATCACGGATGACGTGCTACTAATGCAGTGGGGATGGAATATTTTTT
This sequence comes from Triticum dicoccoides, assembly GCF_002162155.2. Taxonomy (NCBI): domain Eukaryota; kingdom Viridiplantae; phylum Streptophyta; class Magnoliopsida; order Poales; family Poaceae; genus Triticum; species Triticum dicoccoides. The sequence goes on from NC_041382.1 coordinate 755,624,507, forward strand.
GTTATGGCGATCCGCAGTTAACAATGCATTATCATCGCCAAAAAAACAATGCATCGGATGTTAGGACTCGTGAACGAACTAGCATATATAATCAAGTAGTGTGGTTTTAAAATTAAGCAGATATTATAGCAGTGAGGAGTGCAGCCGTGGGTAAACCGCGCGCACGGTGGTGTAGTGCGTAATCAGTCAAGCAAAAGTTGAAGGCTCTGAGATTTTATGGCCAGTGACAAAGGTTGATATGACTCTTTTTTTGGCCCTTTCGGTTGCATCCATCGCTTTTGCTCCGTCGCTGTATCTGGCTGCTGCTGTTGCGCGCTTGGTGGGGAAGGAGAGCCGTGCGCGCGTGGAGGTCTGGTCTGACGGGACGGATGACGCGCGACGGCGACGGCAGACGGCCGCAAACCTGGCCGGACGACTTTCCCGAGTCGTGTCGACTCGTGCTACGTACACGTCCTATCCAACATTTCCTACGTACAGCCACAGCGAAGTGCTGTCGGTTCTAGCTGGCTTTTCGTTGTAGTGTCCGGCATGCCTGATCATCATTGATACTACAATGACAGATGAGATAGTTAGCACGTAACCCAGCAATAGCTAATAGCAAGACTGCGACTGTTGTTGAATACTCTACTTGGATGCTACGTGATGGAATGGAACGCTTCTAGCTGGTTCCCCTTGGCGACTAGCCAGCGTTAGTGCAAGATAAGCTAAAACTACACTCTGCTTCAGTGCACGGCTCTCCGGATGGATCGAACGGCGCAGACCAGATCGATATTGCGGCGATTCACCGTGCGAATGCATCCATAGATCTCCAAAGATGAACACATATACATGTCTCCTTTTGGCCCGTGTTGCTGACGATCTGAGCAAGAGAATAATGCATGCGACTGGCGCATCTTTAGGATCCGGACGGGCTCCAAACCACCCTTTTCATTACTTTTTTTTTTTTGAAAAAAAGGATGACCCTTGGCCTCTGCATCCAGGAGATGCATGCGGTCAATTTATTGATTATTCTCGAGGACCTTACAAAGTAGTACAACAATATGTCTGAATCCGTTATCTTAGCAACATCTGCCACTACTTCAATCCATATGATAAAAGGGTGCAAGCTGGGCCAAATATCCAGACCTCTCACCTAAGCCTAACATCTAAAGCCGGAGGCCTCGACCGAGCCACATACTGGGTCCGGGGCATAAACCGGTCCGACATACTCACATGTGTCGCCGCCACCATCTTCCACTGGTCCATCTTCAGAGCAGATTGAGGTGCCAACCTTGACAGGTGCCTCTGTCACCGATGCCACCATGACGCCAAACGACGACCTCCACCTACGCGAGTCCATCTCCAAGCAACGGATGCAGATGCATGCTAGGACAGGGCCGCACCATCGCCGTCGGCCCACCACCCACAAGCGCCACACAGCCCCAAGGTTCCCAAAGCGGCGCCTCCAAGAATGGAACGGCGCCGTGAGTGCCTTCGCCGCCCAACAAAGTGAGGGCTTTCGCCCGAGAGACCTAGGGAAAGGGGAAGTGAGGGGATCAGTCCATACCGACGCCTTCAAGGAGGGGAACAACGCCCTCAGGCGTCGCCGTCGACGCGGCCGGCCATGGCCAACCAAGGATTTCTCCCGAACAAGATCCCCGCCACCAGCAGCGCCCCGTATACAGAACCGGAGATCCAAGGAAGCGTGGCCCGATGAGGCTGGCCCGCACGCCGAACAGAGGAGGAGGGGAGGCACCAGATCGCACGCACCGGCCCGTAGAAACTGTCGCCGGCCGCCAACGACCATCGGATCCCGCCGCCTGCACAGCCGGGACGCCAGATCCATCGCCCGCACGGCTGCTAGCCAGCCATGCCTTGCCAATAAAGCCGCCGCTCCAGATCCAAAATTCCCCACGCAGAGGCAGGGCAACCGAGGCAGAGTGCGTATCAATAAGCGCGTATCAACAACATGGGTGCCTTTCCTGGGTCGGCCGGGTACACTGTCACGGAAGATTTGGCAAGAGAACAAGAACGGTGCTCCGGGACCATAATCCGGGGCCTTTTAGCGGCATGGAAAGGCCGTCGCCGGCCGGCCGGGAAAACACTTCACTTCTAGCTTGGCTTGCGCGGCGCACCAACACAACAGCCCCTGTGGCTTTGTGCCGATCTGCTCAGATATATAGGAGAGTCTCAAACTCGGAGCTGTCCGTTATCTTCATAGAGAAATCAGGGTGGGTGGGTGGGCGGGGTTTGAAGCATAATCCAAAAGGATTAGCATGATGCATACAGACCAGCAGCCCACATCCACCCACAGACTGATAGCTCACTGACGGCCACACATGCTGTTAACAGTTGATGGTGCATGCAGTTGTAGTGGAGATAAGATGTTATTGTAACCCCGCAGTTAACAATGCATCCGGTCATGATCAGACGTTAAGTATGGATCTGAAATTAAGCCAACGTAGCAGTGACGGTTGGAACATGGCCACGAATCTGTGACGTGATGTTGCTCTATCTAGCGCCTAATCAATCAATCTCTATCAACTTTGAGCGTAAAATAATGGGAGAGAAGTAGCGGGGAGACGTGCATACGTGCGTCAACTGTCCATGAGGTGCGAGCACAAAGCAGGAGTCCATCCACACACTGATCGATCGATAGCTACACCCAGCTGGCGAGCAACGGAGGAAACTAAATAAATACTCATTGGCAGCATAGCTAATCCAAGTTCTCATGTGTTGATGATGGATGGTAGTAGCACCAACCGACGGAGGGTCGACCAATCGCCGTGCGGATTTGCACGCCCCGAGGAACTGAATTAACAAATGAAAAGGCGTTGATGCTGACATGCAATTGTCGTAGTGGAGACGGAATATCAAGACCCACGGTTAACAATATATTACTCCCTTCGGTCCTTTTTAGTTCACATGTGAGGTTTGTCTGAAATCAAACCTCGTAAACTTTGACCGAATTTACAGAGAAAAATACCAACATTCAGAATATGAAAATCAACAACATTAGATGCGTCATGACTTTAGTTTTTATATTGTATAAATTTAGTATTGTAGATATTAATATTTTTTCATATAAACATCGTCAAACTTTATGAAGTTTGACTTCAGGCAATTCTTATACGCGGAGTAAAAATGACCGGAGAGAGTACTAGGTCCTAATCAGATGTTAGGGCTAGTGAACAAGCTTCATGTCAAGCTGGGCTTAAATAAAATATCATGCGGAGTTAACAGCCGAGGATTGCAACCGTCGTCCAACGTGATGCCGAACATGATCGCCGGCGCGGAGGTAGATAGATAGTTGCTCGTGTCGTCCACTCCTGGTTACTGAGGGCCTAGCTAGAGCCGTGCGCGCATGGAGATGGAAGCAGAAGAAAACGGAACATGGATTGGCCGCGTTTGCATCATCATGGAATAGCTGAAAGAAAATTAGTAGCGGTGATGCATGCAAAAACAACGGCCCACACGATGTGCGAACACGAAGCAATCGTCCATTTGCGCACAGTAATTAACTAGTGGTAAATCAAGTTAACTGGTGCAGGGTTTGTTCATGTCCATCAGCGTGTATTGAAATGGAACATGTATTGGCCAATTTGTCCGCATTTGCATCATGGAAAAAATGTGCACATCTTTCCTTCTTTGTTGGCCTCCTTATTAGGAACCCAACTTTCGGATATTGCTTTCTGAGCCCGTGCTCAGATGATCCTAAAATCAGGGTTGTCCAATAGGATGGGGATCTGTGCCGCCCATGGTATTTTCTCTCGTATATCATAGCTATCGTAGTAAAAAAGACCAGGTTGCAGGCGCATTAAATATGACAGCAGCTCGTCCTGTACAGGCGGAACAGCTAATCCGCCCACGGCTCAGCCAATATCCTATCCAGATTGAGCCGTCTCCGTCAGTCGCATGCACGCGCAAACAAACCACTGGCTGGCAGAGATAGAGCGTTCGTCCTCCAAACAGATTCTATGTTACGGAGTGTTGTGTATTCTAATCCAGGATGGCAAAGCAGAAAAACTTTTTACGCTTATATATACAAGAAACTGGGGTTGACAATCGGAAAGCATCACATACACATTGGCATCACACTTTTTAATGCACTCCCGAATTCTTCCTTGCGTCAGGACGGACACCACACAGAGAACTGAAAGAAGAGTGCTCTGCCCGCGTACACCATTGCTTTGATCCTCCCCAACGGATTCAACTTCCTCGACATCATACATTATGTCAGATCCGTCGTCCACATCCGAGTCACCACCATCATCGTCAGCCAACGCTCCGGTGCCTGGATCGTCCTCGCTGAAACCTTCTTCCAGGGATGCATCTTCTATCTTGTCGTCCCGCTCCTGCTTGAAGATCATAACCGGGCGGGGTTCCAGTTGTACCACCTCCCACTGAAAATGCAAGGAGTTCTGTAGCCGTCTCCGAAGTGTAGTTGTCCACGACCTGTACCATTGCGTCAACGGAATGACCTGCTTACTCCCTGAACCAGAAGAGACTAAGCAGAGTCCACGTACAGACGTACTTGCACGGCCTTATCCTCGCGTTCATCGCAGCCATCCATCGTCTCATCATCGTAGTTTGTGGTTCACAACCTTGTGGAATTCAGATCTGAACTCATTCTTCTTTGTGTACAAAGGACCTAGGCACTCCTTAGCCTTTTTGAGTGTCTGGATACAGTTGCTGATTGGCACCTCCATAGCTCTGTTCAGATATGCAAAGTTTGACAATCACTAGTCAGCATGGGAAAATTTATGCAAAATTAATGATACCAACATACTACATACAGTTATGAACCTGTGAGGATTGTTTTCGGGGCTCGGCCACCAATCATGGAAAGGAACTTAGTGAATGCCCATTTGAAACTTTCGATCTGCTTGTCCCTCATTAGAACCCCTACCAAAATAATGCACTGGAAATGGTTGTTCACCCCAACAAATGCCCGAATGGCATGTCGTACAGATTCGTCCTGTGCGTCGTGTCAAAAGTGACTACATCACCAAATTACCGGTACTGCATGCGACTGTTCCCATTTGTCCACATCAAATTCTTGATCTTGCTCGGGCTTCAATAACTCGACATGTAGTGTATGGGTCACCAGCAACAATATGGGCGAAAACAACCAAAGTTGTCCTCACATCATCATCTGCCTGCTCATGACTAATCTTCCACATATGTTCCGCAAAGTACTCTTTGAGAATGGTACTTTCTCAACAGATCCGAAGAGACTGCAAATGATGTTGTACAATTTTCAATCTGCCAAGTTCAGGTTTGATCACACTTTTCATGGGCTCATCCGTGAATTTCCAAAGAGACTGTTCCAACGCACTCATTCTCAATGCACACGGAGTTCTGTCTGGTGGTGCACTGCCCAGCCACAACCTGAAATTAGCACGGAACAAATTCATTTTCCAAACATAATGAACATCTGTATAACCAGACGACATGTATTTATACAGAGGAAATATCGTACACACAACATTGTTATCGACGCTAACAATTGCATGAATGATCCATTCTATCGGGCAAATGCCTCGCACTTTAAACATAGAGTGTGGAAGCAGTTGCTGCTTGCAACTGACGCACAGCTTAAATCGATAAAAACAGACTCTGGTGCTTCCAGGTTCACACTCCCGGTGGATTGCGCAGAACGCACTAGATAAGTTGGCAGGGTTGGACAAGAACTCTGCAGGTACACGTGAAGATGACAGTCCGTATGGAGTCATTCGGAGACGCTGCTGTGGAATGATTTGATGACCCCAAAATTTGGAAGAAAGCTGCCCAGAAACAAGCTGCTCAAGGTGCATTATGGTGTCTTAAGTGCCTTGGTCATGTGAAATTATCCTGGATGTGCTCAATTAGGTTGCCTGATTGAACTTGTGAAATAATCCTAGATATGAGAAATATCAAGTTGTCAGCTGATGCGTATGCATGACTGAACCAGTTTCTCCGTGTCAGCTCTATAAACCCTCTGTATTAGCAAACCTGTTCGTGTTATCATGGAGGAAAGAGCACCCTTCGTGTACGCTATTTGTTTTCCGGTCACAATGCTATTGTTTTATACTGACGATGTTGCCTACAGGCCCTTCGCCGGCGCCACCGCCGCCGCCGCCGCCGCCTTCATGCTGCGCCCAGCCTGACCCAACATTGGAATCCGCCGGCATAGCAGTTTGGGCATGACGGCGCGGTAGCGGCACGAGGGACACCGGACCTGAGTGGGAACCTGCAAATCTATGCCCAGTCACCAGTGATGGCGGCGTGCGAGTGGGGGGATCACCAAAATCGTGGACCGAGATCTCCTCCCACAAAGAAAACAAGCAATCCAAACTCCAAAGACGAACAAACACAGGGAAACTCACCGGTCCAGGGGTTCCATCAGCAACTCCAGCCCGTAGCCACACCGCCGGAACAAGTAGAAGCCGCCGCCGACAGCACGGGACCGAGGTTTCTCGAATCAGTCGTGGATCTCAGTCGTGGACTACCGTCCTGGACCACGGCTCGAATTACTCGACGCGTTCTGGTCCACGGCTCAAGACGGCGCTCCGACGGAGAGACGTCCCACGCTACAAAAATGGCCCACCCATGGGCACTATTGCGGTCCGTATACCACGAGTATCCCTAATATTCTAGGGCCCTGCTCTGATGCGTCAGACTGAATTTTTACGATCCCAACGCATGAACCAGCGATGACGATTTCGAGAGCATCTAGGCCCGAGCACCAAATCGCCCTGTCCCCCAACTTTGTACTACCTGATGACGCCGAAATTTATGACAGAATAAAAACACTTGTCCAAAATCTCGGCCGCATCGCAATCCAAAATCTTGATGAAGAGATATGGTCGGAACCATTTCCGCGTTTCAGGAAGGCCTACGTAGCATGTATCAATATCATCAGTCATGTCCAGCCGACGCGGCAACCTGCGGGAGAACCTAACCTAACCCAAGTGACGTGAGTGCTTAAGCAAGAACCGTCGCCGGGGAGGGGAAATGAAAAAGAAATGATGTTGATTCGTCCTTGCCTACCTTGTGAGCCAAGGACGGGGAGATTATCGCCGTCAAAAAGATGGTACTAGAACTGTAGGTGGCTACATACCACGAATCTATGTCGAAATCTTTTGCTCTAGCTAGCGTATAGGCACGCACGAAGCCATGAAGGCACCAATACGATACCTAGCTGGATCCATCTCCTCTGGTCCCAGCTTTGAACTCCTCGGTTCTTTGCCTATAGAGAGACCAAGGCGAAGGTTTGTATAATAATGATGGAACGGGAATTAGTGTGACCATGCATGCAAAAACAAGGGTCCATGAGAGAACAATCTACCAGGCATTGCAACCACGAATTATCGTGGAGAAATATATACTTCCTTCGTCTCAAAATAAGTGTCTTAACCTTCGTACAACTTTGCACTAAATTTAGTATAAAATTGAGAAACTTATTTTCAAACAGAAAGAGTAGTAATTAACCAGCTCTAAATTCTCATGCGGCGGGCACACTACCGGCAACAATGGAGGGTAGGCCAACTACAGTGCGGATTTTGCATGCCCCGGGCGTACGTATTATGAACTGATTAACTAATTAAAAGGTGTTGACGGATGACGTGCAACTGCAGTGGGGATGGAATTTTGTTAGCTTATAGCACGGGGTTAACAATGCATTTGGTCATGGTACGACATGTCAATGAAGGTAGTATGTCAAACTGGAGATTATAAAATTCAGTAGATATAACAGTGAGGAGTGCGACGATACAAGTAGCTTATAGTGAAGACTAAAGAGATAGAGGATACAAGTAGAACCGTGTGCGGCTGGTCTTACTTACTAACAAGAGGTAAAAGCACATCAGGTATCCCAACTTGTATGAAATATGACGATTTAGTTTTAAACTTGCAAAATGCAACTTAACCATACTCCAACTTGCACTGGATGTGATTATTCAGTCCCCGGCCTATCATAGCGCGACAAGTGTCAGCCAGTTGGCCCGACAGATCGTTGCCTGCATTTTTATAAAAAAAAACCTGCGTCTTGTCTAATTAATCCCCGCTAGAAATCTGTCTGAAATCACCCCATCACCAACTTCCGCCCGCTCGCAGATGCTGACCCCGACGCCGCCACCGAGCTCTGTTTCCTCGCCGCGCGCTCCAAGGCCGAGGTTGTCGACATGCTGTGCAAGCACACCTACTTCGACGAGCTCGCCCAGAGCAAGCACGCCTTCGCCGCGTCGGGCGCGCTCTCGGCGCCCACCACCTCTCACGCTGGGCACGGTTCGCCCCCTCCCCCGCCGCCGCGCGCGAGCACCTCTTCGGCAAGACGGTCACGCCCAGCGACGTGGGCAAGCTGAACAGGTTGGTGATACCGAAGTAGCACGTCGAGAAGCACTTCCCGCTCCAACTCCCGATCACGGGCGGCGAGAGCAAGGGCTTGCTTCTGAATTTCGAGGACGGCGCCGGCAAGGTGTGGCGGTTCCGCTACTCGTACTGGAACAACAGCCAGAGCTACGTCCTCACCAAGGGCTGGAGCCGCTTTGTGAAGGAGAAGGGCCTTGGAGCAGGCGACGTCGTCAGGTTCTACCGCTCCGCCGTCGGCAGTACTGGCGAAGGCACCAAGTGTTAGAAAATAAACTGTGACGCGTGTGAGTCCGTGGTCACCAGCGTGTGCGCGTGTGTATGTCTAGGTCTACACTGGACACAGGTGCATGGCTGCGTGGGTGCTCGAGTTCGAGCCGCAGTCCATTGGCGTCATGCGCGCGCAGAGCTAGCTAGTTAGGCTGCTTGTAATGGGTAGTATCATATACTAGTATCATGCATATGATACTAGTGTATGATACTATCTCCTTAATGCATAGTATCATATATTATTATCATGTAGTACTCTATTTATTGTCATGCATGACACATAGTAGCATAGCATTTATTATGATACAGTATCATGATATGATACTCAACCCTCTCTTTCTTCATTTAAATCTATGACACCTCATCAAAATTGTCTAATTGACATGCATGATACTAGCTATGATATTATTACGACCAGCCTTAGTTGGATACGTCGTGCGCGCGGCCATATCAAACTAGTTAGTTAATGTATAGCGTGCATGCAATAGTCAGTTAGTGCATGCATGTAGATATCCGTTGGTTGCCAGCCGAGACGTACGCGTACGAGCGCGCATCGTGGGTGCTGGCGAGTGCGGATCGCGCGCAGCGGCCAGAGTGGGGCGCGGCATCGGCGGGTGAGCACTCGTGTATAAACTTCCCCCACCTAGTGTATTATAACGTACTAACGTGGTCTGTGCCAAACAGTTTGTGCTGAAGAAAATAGTAGGCCGTGCGAGTGGCTGAGGCGCCGTTTGTGCGCCATGGCGTTTGTCGCCGGAAACACTTTGTGTCCATCGTGTGTCTCTTTGTTCTTCTTCCTCCCACCTTCATACATTAGTAGAAATCAGGACTACGGTCCAGATCAGGTCAGCCCATTAGTCCCGGTTCAGTCTAGAACCGGGGACCAATGTGAGCATTGGTCCCGGTTCGTGAGCTCAGGGGGCCGGCCGGGCCACGTGGGCCATTGATCCCGGTTCATCTGGACCTTTTGGTCCCGGTTGATGGGATGAGCCGGGACCAATGGGCCTCGCTCCTGGCCCACCACCATTAGTCGCGGTTGGTGGCTTGAACCGGGACCAAAGGCTCCCCTTTAGTCCCGGCTCATGTCACCAACCGGGACCAATGATACCATCCCAACTTTCAATTTTTTCAGAGTTCATTTTAAATGCTTTTCAATTTCAGGGTCATTTAGCTCAAAGAATGAATTAATAGCAAACAGAATGAAATACAAAACTTTTATGAAAATAAAAATAATTAATTAAAATATTATGTTATGATCAACTCAAATAAAACTATAATATTTTTCAATAGCAAAAAGAATATAATTTTTGTGACCTAAAATCAAACTATAAGTATTTAATTGTAAGTATAAATAAAAAATAAATAGCAAAAAAAAAATTCTATTTTTATAGTAAAGTTATTCATAAACTAGTGATTCACACAAATTTTAAAAAATACAAATTTAAACTATTCAAAATTTGAAAACTAATGGCACTAACAGAAAGTTTATAATTTTTGTGACCTAAAATCAAAAAGAAATCACTAAAAAACTATAAGTTTTTAGTTATAAGTATAAATAAAAAATAAATAGAAAAAATTCTATTTTTATAGTAAAGTTATTCATAAACTAGTGATTCACACAAATTTTTAAAAATTCAAATTTAAACTATTCAAAATTTAAAACTAATGGCACTAACAGAAAGTTTATAATTTTTGTGACCTAAAAGCAAAAAGAAATCACTAAAAAACTATAAGTATTTAGTTTTAAGTAGAAATAAAAAAATAAAAAACCAAAAAAATGTAGAAATAAAAAAGAAAAAACCAAAAAAATGCCACCTACTGGGCCTCCACGGCCTGAATAGGACTAGAAACCCTACATGGGCCAGGATTCAAGCCCGCAGAAGGCCCAATAGGCCCACAGATAGCAAGTTTAGGCCCGAAGGCCCAAGAGGGGAGGCACACCAGCGCTTATAAACAAGTGCCGACGCCCTTCAGCTAGCGAGATAGGACTAAACTTTTGGACGCGGGGCAGCACAAGGCCATTGGTCCCGGTTGGTGGCAGCAACCGGGACTAAAGAGGGCATTGGTCCCGGTTCGTGGCACCAACCGTGACCAATGCCCCCCCTTTAGTCCCGGTTGGTGCCACCAACCGGGACCAAAGGCCGCTGCTTCCCGCCCTTTGGACTGCTGAAAATTGGCCTTTGGTCCCGGTTGGTGGCACCAACC
>NC_041382.1:755635550-755642743 GCF_002162155.2 Triticum dicoccoides
CCCCGCCGTCGCCCGCGCCCCGCGTCGCCCCGAGCCCGCCGCCGCCGTCGCCCTCGCTGGCCGCCCCCGTTGTGAGCCTCCGCCGTCGAGGCTCTGTTTTTTATATATGTTTTTTCATATATGTATTAATTTTTTGTTTATAGCTATATGATGAATGGGTGTGGCTATATATGTATGTATGAATATAATGTTCATAGCATTTTTTTTGTTTATATATGTTTTTTTCATATATGTATTAATTTTTTATTTAGTTTGTTAGTAGATATCGATTTTAGGTTAGTGCATTTTAATTAGGTTAGTGTAGAGGAAAAAGTAAAATAAGGAAAAGGAAGAAAAGAGGAAGAAGAAGAAGGAAGAAGAAGAAGAAGAAAAGGAAGGAGTGGAAAAAGGAAACGAGGGGGGGGGGTGATAGATGATGATGAGGGGTCGAGAGTGGGATGAGAGGTCGAGAGGTGTCGAGGGGAGAAAAAAATGTTATCAGGGACGAGGGTCGTCGAGGGGTCGAGAGAGGGACGAGTGGTCGAGAGAACTAAATAAAAAGAAGGAGAGGAGAGGAAGAAGAGGAGAACTAAATAAGAAGAAAAAAGAAGAAAAAGAAGAGGAGAAGAAGAAAGGAATAGTGGAGAAGAAGAAAAAATAGAAAATTCCTTTCTTCTTCTCCCCTTTCTTCTTCTTCTTCTTCTTCTTCTTCTTCTTAATTTTTATCGGGAACGAGGGTGTCGAGGATCGCCGAGGGGTCGAGGGTCGGGAAGTAGGGTAGAGGGTCGAGGGTCGTTAAGGGGTGAAGGGTCGAGGGTTTCAGGGTCGAGGGTTTGAGGGTTCTATAGGGTCAAGGGTCGAGGGTTCCAGGGTCGTCTAGGGGTCAAGGGTTCCAGGGTCGTCGAGGGTTCGAGGTGTCGAGGATCGCCGAGGGGTCGAGAGAGGTTTCCTAGTGTCAAAGTATTGAAGAAATCCATGCCTTCATCATTAGCCGAAAGTAACCAGGGCATGTTGGTACGAAGTTCTGCAAAGTTGTTCTGGAGTCCCGGATAGAATAATCCGCCTTTTGGTATGAATTCAGCAAAGGCCTTCCAAATAGCGATATTCGGAAGGCTCTTGCTGAACTTTGCACCAAAAAGCGAATTATCCTATCTGGGACTCCGTTCCAGAACAACTTTGAAGAGCTTCGTACCATCACGCACATGTTACTTTCGCCTAATGATGAAGACATGGTTTTGTTGAATCCTTTGACACTACGCAACCTCCCGACCCCTCGGCGATCCTCTAGAACATGAGAGGAAGAAGAGGATCGCCGAGGGGTCGAGGGTTCCAGGGTCGTCGAGGGTTCGACGGGTCGAGGATCGCCGAGGGGTCAAGAGAGGTTTCCTAGTGTCAAAGTATTGAAGAAATCCATGCCTTCATCATTAGCCGGAAGTAACCAGGGCATGTTGGTACGAAGTTCTGCAAAGTTGTTCTGGAATGGAGTCCCGGATAGAATAATCCGCCTTTTGGTACGAATTTAGCAAAGGCCTTCCAAATAGCGATATCCGGAAGGCTCTTGCTGAACTTTGTACCAAAAAGCGAATTATCCTATCTGGGACTCCGTTCCAGAACAACTTTGAAGAGCTTCGTACCATCATGCACATGTTACTTTCGCCTAATGATGAAGACATGGTTTTGTTGAATCCTTTGACACTACGCAACCTCCCGACCCCTCGGCGATCCTCTAGAACATGAGAGGAAGAAGAGGATCGCCGAGGGGTCGAGGGTTCCAGGGTCGTCGAGGGTTCGAGGGGTCGAGGATCGCTGAGGGGTCGAGAGAGGTTTCCTGGTGTCAAAGTATTGAAGAAATCCATGCCTTCATCATTAGCCGGAAGTAATCAGGGCATGTTGGTACGAAGTTCTGCAAAGTTGTTCTGGAATGGAGTCCCGGATAGAATAATCCACCTTTTGGTACGAATTCAGCAAAGGCCTTCCAAATAGCGATATTCGGAAGGCTCTTGCTGAACTTTGTACCAAAAAGCGAATTATCCTATCTGGGACTCCGTTCCAGAACAACTTTGAAGAGCTTCGTACCATCATGCACATGTTACTTTCGCCTAATGATGAAGACATGGTTTTGTTGAATCCTTTGACACTAGGCAACCTCTCGACCCCTCAGCGACCCTCTCGAACATGAGAGGAAGAAGAGGATAAAAAAAGAAGAGGAAGAAGAAAAAAAAGAGGAGAAGAAAGAATAGAGGAGATCTTCTCCTCTATTCTTTCTTCTCCTCTTTTTTTTCTTCTTCTTCCTCTTTTTTTTATCGGGAACGAGGGTCGTAGAGGGACATAGATGTAGTGTCGTCGTTGTCGATATATACCCCCTCCCGATAGCTTACTATGATTAGGTAGCTAATTCTACGTTTGGCACTAATATATCCATCTGTCATGTTTGAATAATAATTGCCATGTTGTAAATATTTGTAGAAACTATGGACACCGCCCTAGACGAAGCAAAACAAGCGTTGTTGAGGGACATAATCGCAGAAGGAAGTGATGCCATCTCGTTGTTTCTCAACGAAACCGATGGTCTGGAAGGAGAGGGTGAACAAGCTGGCTACGGTGACCTAATGCCGGTGCAAGAAGAAGAACATGAGGATGGCTCCGGTGACCCAATGCCGGTGCAAGAAGGAGACTGTGATGACGGCTCCGGTGACCGAACCGAGTCCGGCCAGGTATATATATTAGTTAAGCCTGTGCTGACTAGCTGATTGATGCATTCATTGTTTTGGTATGTACACATATTAATTAAGTCTTTGTTCTTTTTTCTAGCCCTCCGGATCGAGCACAACTTCGGTAAAGAGACGAGGCCCGAAGAAAAAGTTGAGCTCGGATGAAAAGTTTGAGATCATAGCAATCGCGCCCGACGGCCAACCGATTGAACCCCTCCGGACAAAGAACGCATTTATTGCTCAGTGCGGGGTTCTGGTTCGGGACAAGATCTCGATAAGCATCCAGCAATGGTTTAAGCCGGCTACAGAAGACCCTGAGGTGTCTTATGTCAATGATATGCAGAAAAATGATCTTTGGACTGAGCTGAAGTCAAATTTCACCCTACCGCCAGAGGATAATCCAGAGAACCCAGTTAAAGAGAAATTAATCAAGTCTTTTGCTCTTAAGAGGATGGCAGAACTATTCAGGAGGTGGAAGAAAGAGCTGAATAAGTTTGTCGAAAATAATGAGACACCAGAATTCAAGGGCAGATATGAGAAGATCAGAGATCACTGGCCCGCATTTGTGGCCCACAAGACATCGGAAAAGAGTAAGAAGATGTCGGCGACAAACAAGCAAACTGCTGCGAACAAGATGCTTCACCATCGCACGGGGTCAGGTGGCTACCTCGTAGCCCGGCCTAAGTGGTCCAAGACTGAGAATGATCTGGTTGATAAAGGGATCGAACCAGAGACAATTAACTGGTCAGACCGTTGTCGGACTTGGTTCTTCGGGGCTGGCGGAACCTTGGACCCTGTAACAGGGAAGTGCATTTGGACGAACGATCAAATGGACATACCAGTCAGGAAGCTTAAGCAGTATATCTGAAAGATCGTGGATGTCGCCTAGAGGGGGGGGGGGTGAATAGGCATTTTAAAATAATTACGGTTTAGGCTTGAACAAATGCGGAATAAACCTAGTGGTTAATTTGCCAAGCACAAAGCCTAAAACAACTAGGCTCACCTATGTGCACCAACAACTTATGCTAAGAAAGATAAGCAACTATGTGATAGCAAGATATATGACAAGAAACAATATGGCTATCACAAAGTAAAGTGCATAAGTAAAGGGCTCGGGTAAGAGATAACCGAGGCACGAGGAAAAGACGATGTATCCCAGAGTTCACACCCTTGCGGATGCTAATCTCCGTTTGGAGCGGTGTGGAGGCACAATGCTCCCCAAGAAGCCACTAGGGCCACCGTAATCTCCTCACGCTCTTGCACAATGCAAGATGCCGTGATTCCACTAAGGGACCCTTGAGGGAGGTCACCGAACCCGTACAAATGGCAACCCTTGGGGGCGGTCACCGAACCCGTACACTTTGGCAACCCTTGGGGGCGGTCACCGGTACCCGTCAAATTACTCGGGGCGATCTCCACAACCTAATTGGAGCCCCGACGCTTGCCCGGAGCTTTGCACCACAATGATTGAGCTCCGAACACCAATAACCGTCTCGGGCGCCCAAGCACCCAAGAGGAACAAGCTCAAGGGTACCAAGCACCCAAGAGTAATAAGCTTCTCAACTTGTAACTTCCACGTATCACGTGGAGAACTCAAACCAATGCGCCAAATGCAATGGCAAGGGCACACGGAGTGCCCAAGTCCTTCTCTCTCAAATCCCACCGAAGCAACTAATGCTAGGGAGGAAAATGAGAGGAAGAACAAGAAAGAGAACACCAAGAACTCCAAGATCTAGATCCAAGGGGTTCCCCTCACATAGAGGAGAAAGTGATTGGTGGAAATGTGGATCTAGATCTCCTCTCTCTTTTCCCTCAAAAACTAGCAAGAATCCATGGAGGGATTGAGAGTTAGCAAGCTCGAAGAAGGTCAACAATGGGGGAAGAACACGAGCTCAAAAAGATTTAGTTCATTGGGAAGAAGACCCCCTTTTATAGGAGGGGGAAAATCCAACCGTTATCCCCCACTCAGCCCCGCAGAGAGCGGTACTACCGCGAGGCAGGGCGGTACTACCGCTCATAAGTGGTACTACCGCTCCCCCTCGCGGTACTGCCGCACCAAAAGAAAAAGGGGCTCGGGCTGGGACCCAGAGCGGTACTACCGTGGAGGCAGGGCGGTACTACCGCTAATAAGCGGTACTACCGCCACTACTACCGCAGCTAGTGCCGCAAAACCCGACACGAGAAAAAGCGCACTCGAGTCGAGGCGGTAGGAGCACGGAGCCGCAGCGGTACTACTGCTGAGACCATCAAGCGGTACTACCGCTCCGAGGAGCGGTACTACCGCTTAGTGAGCTTCAGCGGTACTACCGCTGTGGCCCGCGGTACTACCGCTGGGTCCCTGACAAAAACCACACGCAAGAAAACCAGAACTGCCATAACTTCTGCATATGAGCTCCGAATTGAGCAAACTCAAGCTTGTTGGAAACAGATTCGGTTCTTCTCTGAAGACTCCAGAGAAGTTACCATACGAGAGGACCCCGGAGGAGAACGCGAAGATCGCGCGAACCGAAGTGGATGACTGGTTTCATGGGTAGAAAGCAAAGAGACATCCACCTCCGGAGGAGAAGGTAGATTCGGTGAAAGTGAAGCGCACTCTGGCTGCCCTGGCAAAACCACCCAAGTCTCCGCCGAAAGGCAACTATGAGCGCATTATTGCAAAGACATGGGCCGAAGCAGAGCGGTCGGGAAGTACAGTCAGTGATCAAAGGCTGAAAGAACGACGAGCAGCTGGGAAACAAATTGCCCAGCTCGGCAAACAAGCGAAGCAATCGTGCCCCCCCCCCCCCTCAAGGTGCCTAGCGACATCGTCGATCCGAGGATGGTGCTCGGTTATGGCAATGTTGACGATTACCTGCCCGACGATGTACATTATGATCCCATGGAGGTGCAGATACACAGATACGAGTACGGGAAGCCTCTCGTTAAAGATGAAAAATCTTTAACAACGATGATGCGAAGATTACATGATTGGTACTTGAAAATCTGCAGAGAGTCTGGGGGGAGGAGTACTTTGTATGCGAGAGTTAAACCGGAGCATGACCTCGTTGGAATTGAACTGTTGCCTATTCCATTTGAGGAGTTCTATCAGTTTTTCAATCAATTGGCCCTCGATAAAACAACGATCACCTGCTACTGTCTGTAAGTACTACTACTTCTGTCATTAAGTCTCTCTATATAGCTCATCTCTTTCATTGCATGTATTTATAATTATCCTCACTATATTATGCAGAATGAAGATCGCCGAATTGAAGAAAAGACAAATCGGTGATATTGGGTTCGTTAACACATATCTCATAGATGCAACCGAGGTTGAACATCGTCCCGGAGATACCGAGGCCAACTTGCTACGATCATTCAAAAAAATGAAAACAAAGATATAATACTCTTTCCTTACAACTTCAAGTGAGTGTTACTGTCTTGTGCATATTCGGTTTCCCTTATATATTAGTCCAGGTTATAGTAATGTAATTGATGAGTTATGCATGCGTGTGCAGTTTCCACTATATTCTCCTAGAGATTAGGCTTGAGCAGGGAGTAGTAATCGTCTTGGACTCTAAATGAAAAGATCCCCAGGAGTATGCGGACATGACTGAAATCCTCAAGAAGTTAAATCGATCATTATCCACCATATCAGCAACTTTGTTCATTTCCTGATATCAAGTAATTGTTTTCTTTGTCCGGCAGGGTTTGGAGAAAATTCACCAGAAAAGTTCCGGGACTGCCGAAGGAGCTGGAATTTAGACACCCGAAAGTAAGTACTATAGTAGCATGTTCCGCGCATCTCCTAGTGATTCAACCGCTAGTTTCATCAATACCATTTAGCATTCTTGCTTATCAGTTTGATTGACCTTTATTTCTTGTAAAGTGGTTGTGGCAGGAACAAGGGAATGATTTCTGTGGATACTACGTCTGTGAGTCCATCCGCCACACGACCTGTGAGCGGGGCGGGTACTCTGACGAACAATATGAAGTACGTAAATAACAACATTCACAATTTTATTTTATTACCATCATTTGTATTGAGTTTCATTCATTCATATATATATGTATTGACCCCCTTCTTCAAATTAGATGTTTCGGAAGCGGGATGAACTCCTAGCACCAGCTCGCATGCGAGCAATTCAAGAGGAATTGGCGGCATTCTTTCTTGACCAAGTGATCGCTGAAGACAGAGAATACTATGTGGACCATGAGTCCGTATGATTATATTTGTAAGACATAATTATTGTATATATGTAGCCGGTAGTGTCGGATAGATATATGAGAACTTGTTGTTCGACCAATCTCTCGGAGAGAAGGAGAGGTGGTCGATATCACTTCTCTCTATATGCATATATGTTCATGACGATCTTCTGTTTTCTTCGTTTGCTTACTAGCTAACTAGCGTGTCTAGTCCTTTCTATACGTATGTATAGTACGTAGCGTCGACCAAGCACGGACGTAAGAGAGGACACTTCTCTCTATTAATTATAGCTAGCTAACACAATATATGAAACACCTAAA
>NC_041382.1:755643007-755654850 GCF_002162155.2 Triticum dicoccoides
TGACGCGTGGATGCCTATTGATCCCGGTTGGTGCCACCAACCGGGACCAAAGGGTCTCCTGCCTGGGCTCTGCGCACTGCCCACGTGGAGGCCCATCAGTCTCGGTTCTGGATTGAACCGGGACTAAAGGGTCGGGGCATTAGTACCGACACTTTAGTCCCGGTTCAGGAACCGGGACTAAAGGCCCTTACGAACCGGGACTATATGCCCTTTTTCTACCAGTGATACGTCCGTGTGTGATAGAGAGAGGTTTGCCCGGCGTTTGTGTTGCCGGAGACTACTCGGCGTTCGTCACCGGACCGAGTTTGTCCCTACACCAAGCTCTTCATTGACTGCAAGCTCTGACCGAACACCAACAGCGCCGTCCCCGCAGACCCAGTCGATCAGCCAGCGCCTGTGCAAAAGGCCGTGAGACACTTTGGCGTCGACCTTCTGACGGTGCTGGTGTCCTTACCGGCGCCGGAGCAGGGGATGCCGAGGTGCAAGAGGGCCAGAGACTTGGTGAAGTCGCCGCCTCCGAAAGAGGCGTTCAAGAAGCAGTGCATAGAGCTGTCACTAGGGTAGAGTTGGTACTATTTGCTCGGTCCATCTCTTTTCTCCAGCTAGGCGGCGGTTTTTCTCACATAATTCAGGTGGGAGAGCTAGCTTAATTAGTCCCTTGTTGGCATCTATCAACTTTGTTTGTTTATTTGCCATGTTGTTCATTCTCTGATGTATATCTTGACCTCCCAAAAGTGTATACTAATTAAGGAAGCCCTAGAAGTATCCTTGTCAAAAATTGAAGCATAGCTCATCAGTTTGATTGTAGCATAGCTCATCAGTTTCCTTGTCAAAAATTGAAGCATA
Source organism: Triticum dicoccoides (assembly GCF_002162155.2). NCBI lineage: Eukaryota > Viridiplantae > Streptophyta > Magnoliopsida > Poales > Poaceae > Triticum > Triticum dicoccoides. The sequence continues at coordinate 755,643,854 of NC_041382.1, forward strand.
TCCTATTTGGTACTAGAAGTATCTAGGTATTTAGCATCCATTCTGACCTAGCTTTATTTTTGCGCCATTTTATACACTAGTATTTATATGTACACTGTGAGACGTGATGTGATTGTTGTGTAGCTAAACACACCAGGTGCATGCATGAGCTAATTAAGTTTGGAAAGAGAAAAAAGAAGCCGTGCAGTGCAGAGACGGCAGGCAGGGATGGAGCGCGACCATGGCCGCATGCATGCATTCACACGCTAGAGACATCTGCTGCTGCAGATGATATGATAAACTTATCAGCAACAGAAGAGCTGCCTGTAGCGGGGGTTAATTAGACAAGACGCAGGGTGTTTTTTGTAAAAATGCAGGTGACGACCTGTCCGGCCAGCTGGCTGCCACTTGTCGCGCTGTGATAGGCCGAGAACTAAATCATCACATCCAATGCAAGTTGGGGTATGGTGAGGTTGCATTTTACAAGTTTGGGACTAAATCATCACATTTCATACAAGTTGGGGTACCTGGAGTGCTTTTACCTCCTAATATAAGTACCCAGTTGTTGCTTGTTGCAGAATTTGTTCATATCGATCAGCGTGAGAAGAAACGGAAAAAATGGGCAAACGAATTGGCCGCATGTGCATCAGGGACTAATGCTGATGCATGTGCCTCCACAGACGGCCTCCTCTTTAGCAACCGAACGTCTTGTCTCCCTCTTGCCGGTGCCTTGGAATTTCGCGGCAGTCCAAAATCTCAATCTTGAAAAGATAAACCCGAGAAGATACTCGTGCCGATCGCCAACGGACGCGGCATCGTGTATGAGAGCAGCTAGCGCCCAACCCTAAGTGCGTGCGTGTGTAAGAAGCGTCGCCGGAAAAAGAAAGTATGGCGATTCGTCGTCCTGGGCCGGGGCCGGGCAGATGGGGACGCAGCGGTACCTTGGCAAGCAAGGTTTTTTTAGGTCAAAAAGGCTACGGGCTACGTCCCACGAACCTATTTCCATGACGCATTCGCGCTCTAGCTGCTAGGCCAGCTTGCGCCCAATCAATCCATCGTGCGTGCATGTGCATCCACACCATATTGCATCCTGCATCGATCTGCCTTGCTGGAAAGCTTCGACGTTGAGCACGTATGTTCTTTTTGAATGATGGAGAGATCGACTTGGCCGGTGTGGGGTTTGTGTAGAATAATGGTGGGAGGAGAGTTACTGGTGATGCATGCAACATACCAACAAGGATCCATGCGAGAGGACAAATTAAGGTGGCGGAGTCCAGTAGTCCACACTGATAGCTACGTAACGGGCAGGAGAAGATTAATACAGTATTGATCCATCCACCAGCTCTAGCTAAGTTGTCACGCGCCGAACTTACAAGCGTCATCTTGCTTGGAACTTTCATCCGGTCCGCCGTTGTTCACATCAATCAACCTGAGGATTTTTTTTTTTTGAATAAAAATCAAGCTGAGGATTAGAGAAGGAGACAAAAAAAAGGAAAATATGAATTTGCCATTTGGCCGCATGAGCGCGCACTAGACTAGGGAGTAATTGTTGCATGCTTGCATCTTGGCCGACTTCAGCAGGTGCGCATCTTGGAATACTAGCTTCAACTTTATACGATTCCACACCTTGAAATTTCACGACGGGAGGAAAGATAGTCGCGGCCTTTTCACGCTTTGGAGAGGCCTACATACGCCATAGCATCCAGCGTATATCTCCGGCGAATCGACCGGCGGAAAAGACCGGCCCATACATCTCCACCGAGGACGAACGCGGCAACGTGCGCGCGCCGGCGCCGCGAGAGAAGCAAATCCCAACCCAACCCTGCCCCAAGTGGCCAAGTGCATGCGGGCGTCAGCAGTACGTGGAGCCTATGACGTACGTATTCCCGTTCGGGCTGGCGTCCAATGCCGATGTTTTTTAGAAAAGCCATCATGACTAGCTTTATTAAAATTAAACAATGTTTACATCGTCTATGAGTATACTAACGATACAGTCAGGAGGCTCGTCCAACCAACTGAAAAAAGATTTATTACAGAAACAAAAATTAGCTAGCACATGAGCTGCTTGTTTTTTTTTTGCGGATAAACTTATAATACTCAAGGATCAAACGTACCATCCTGCTTACATAAATCGATGACCTCTTGGGGTCCTGATCTCAACCAGACAACAGTTCTACTCTCAGTTCTAGCAAAACTAGCTAAAAAAATCACTAACTAAATTTTGACCACGCTTGATATGAACAATACTAGTCGTTCGAAGATACTTCAAGTACTTTATCTCTGCCACCAAAGACGCGTAGATTGACCTGTCAATGTCCTTGTCCCTCAACATGTTCACCGCTATAAGTGAATCCATCTCGATACAAACTGGAATTTCCGTCCGTTGAATAACAATGGATAAACCCTCCATGCATGCGCATAATTCAGCTTCAAGGGTATTTCGGCATGAAAATAACTCCCTGCAAGATGAGTAAATATTGTTGCCTAGATTATCGCGAAGCACCATACCAGCACCAGCCCTTCCATCATTAGTCCAGGAACCATCCGTATTGAGCTTCACCCAACCCTCGGGAGGAGGAAGCCACTTAACAGAAGGCACAATTCTTGATATTTCATGTGGCCTATTTACCGTTGGATCATAAGATATCCCCGCTTTACCTTTCACCGGATCACAATTAGAATTTTGAGCTATAGCAATTAACGACTCAAGGTAGCTGCATAAATACCGGCGCGAAGCATCCATTGGTGCTGGAATTTTCTTATGTACCAACTCATTCCGATTATGCCAACATCTCCATAAAGTGAATAATAACATAGCTCACTCAATATCTCCCAAAGGATACAAAACCTCCAGCAGCCATTCTACACCCGTGTTAGACACCTCCTTTAATTTCGACAGGCGCCAGACCTCACTCATGCATTCCCAGAGTTGCACTGCAAGTGGGCATCAACACAGGGCATGAAAACTGTCTTCAGGCTCAGTTGCACACACCGGACAGAAACTTGTTACCTTTAATCCACGCTTGTTTTTATTCTGCCATGTAGGAAGTGAATCAACAACAACTCTCCATGCAAAATTCTTAACTGTGGGCGGTACATTTGTTCCCCATATTAGCTTCCAGCAAGCTCGTCATCCATCCGACGCATAACTCGATGCTTGGGCAGTCGCCCTGCATGACTCCTCAAAAGCCATGTCATATGCAGACTTAACTGAAAATGTACCAAGTTTGCCTGGGCCCCAAGCCAACACATCATCTCCCTGCCTCGGCGATGCACGTATTTTCAAAATTTCCACGACATCACATGGCAAGAATATCGTCTGTAGAAGTTCAACATTCCATGAACCATTGACATTTAGGAGCTGTGAGACATACCTCATACGACATCTACCTTGAGCTGAAATTGGCTTGAAGGAAAAGGGCCTTGGAATCCAATTGTCACGCCATATACGGACACTCTGTCCATTACCAATCCTCCATATCAACCCTTTCTTAAGCAGGTCTAGGCCATGAGATATTGTTGTCCAAGAGGAGGATGCATTCCCGGAAAAAAAACAGTACCCTCCAACTTCCCATGTGGGTAATAGCGTGCTTTAAGAAGTTTACCACACAAGCTATCTGGCTTTGTAATTAATCTCCACGCCTGACGAGCTAAAAGTGCTTGATTAAAAATACGAAACTCACGAAAACCAGCACCTCCCTTACACTTTGGTTGTTGTAACTTTGACCATGTCCTCCAGTGCACCTTTCTCTTTCCTTTAGAAGCTCCCCAATAGAAATTCCGAACCATATTGGTTAGATCATCGCAGTCAGAAAAGGGAAGCTTAAATACACCCATGATATATGTGGGCAACGCCTGTGCAACGGACTTAATTAGTACTTCTCTCCCAGGTTGCGCCAAATGGCCATCTCCCCACTGAATTAACCTTTTCAAAAGTTGGGCCTGCAAATTCTGAAACTTTCCCTTTGACATACGTCCATCCGGTAGCCGAAGCATATGGATCAAGACAAGTCTTCACCCGTTCCGCCTACTCACGAGATGCCTTAAAAATAGAAGTGTATCATCTGCAAATAAAAGGTGTGATATACCTGGCGCCCTTCTGCAAATTTTGACTGGCATAATATTCTCTGTATCCACCCTATTCCTCAAGATTGCAGACAGGCCATCAGCAACGAACAAAAATAAGAATGGGGAGTGTGGATCACCTTGCCGTAGCCCACGCGATGGTGCAAATAAATCCAAGGGTGTCCCATTTAATTTAACAGAGTACTGCACCGATGTGACACAGGTCTTAATCCAGTCAACCCATCGATGTGCAAACCCCAACTTTTGCATCATTTGCTTCAAGAAGTTCCAATCTACCCTATCATACGCCTTTGACAGGTCCAGTTTATAGGCACAAAAACTCTTTGATGGATCTTTTTCCTGTTTAATGTAATGTATACATTCAAAAGCAACCAGAGCATTATGCGTAATCATTCTCCCAGAAATAAAGGCACTCTGCTCTGGGGAGATGATATCATCCAATAGAGGACGTAATCTATTCACAAGGCACTTAGAGACTACCTTGTAAATAACATTGCATAGACTAATGGGACGAAAATCAGAGACCTTCTTTGGATTTGTAATTTTGGGGATAAGCACAATGGAGGTCTCATTAACTCCTTCAGGCATCACATTTGTCCTGAAAAATTCTTTTACTGCCCTGATAATTCCATCTTTCAGAGTGTCCTAATTCCGTTGAAAAAATCTTGCTGGAAAACCATCAGGACCAGGAGCCTTTAAAGGACCAATTTGGAATAGAGCATCTAAAATTTCCCGGTCAGAGAAATCAATACAAAGTTTTGCATTGTCATCACTTGATATAACCGAATGAACCAAGTCCATAACATGATTAGGGTCAAGGTTCGGATCCACAGCAAAAATATTCTTGAAATATGAGGATACTAAATCACCCATAACTTTAGGGTCCGTGTGAACATTACCATCATCGTCATGAAGTTGACTTATTCTATTTTTCCGAGCTCGCCAAACTGCCTTGCTTTGAAAATACCTTGTATTTCTATCCCCCTCTTTCAAGCATGTAATGCGCGATCTCTGTAGCCAAATCATCTCCTCTTTATATAGTAAATCATTCAGTTTATCCGAAACAACTCGAATTTCTTGACGGTCTGCATTCATTTTCATTAGTTCCTCTAGCCTTGACCTGGTCTTTTTAATTTCCTTGGTAATATTACCAAATTTCTTTTGACTCCAACTCCGTAGGGCAGTCATAGTATTTCGAAGAGCAGTACTCACCTGACCCAAATCCTCCATAACACCCAAGGACGCCCACGCTTTGTTGATCACGTCGGGGAGGCCCGCATCCCTCTCCCAGAAAATTTCATAACGACGACCAGTAGTTTTAGGAACATGTGAATCAGCCTTGCCTTTGAGCAGCAAGGGCACATGGTTAGATCCTGGTGAAACAAGATGATGCACCGTGTGAAAAGCAAACAAGTTCCTCCAAGAATTTGATGCAACCGCTCGATCAAGACGAACTCTCACATTTGCCGATCCAAAACAAAAATTATCACAGGTATATGGAACACCTACAAACCCAAGATCAATTAACTCACATAACCTAAGAGCATCTCTAAAAGCTATCATTTGTGGTTCAGGCCTGGGTGTGAGAGAAAAATGCTCAAAGCCCCACATTGCTTCATTAAAATCTCCAATAACAAGCCAAGGCAAATCAGACACCGCTCTTAGACCCTGCAATTTTTCCCACATATGCTGACGGTTTTCGACTCTTGGCTCTCCATAAATACCAGTTAGTCGCCACTGTTCACCATTAGCATCTGTTCTGACAGCAACATCAATATATCGGTCATCTTTTCCTAGTAATATAACTTGACATGAGTCATGCCAGTATAAAGCCAAACCACCACTCATACCATTACTGTCAACACCTTCATAGCCCTGAAGACCAAGGCGTCTTCTAATCTTTCTCATCTTACTTGCTTTTTGCCTAGTCTCACATAGAAAAACAAAATTGGGGGAATGCGACTGCACCATCGTCGCGAGATCTTGAACTGTCCGGAAGTCCCCCCCCCCCCGGCGGTTCCAACTTAAGGCATTCATTGATCTTGGCGGCGCCCCTCCATGGAGCCCGCCAAATCAATATTATTTTGACTCGCCAAATTCCCAACATCTCCCCTCAATTTCTTGTTTGCGTTTTGTTGTGGTGTGCTACGAGCTACTAGATCAGCTTCCTCTTGTGCATTAATCTGTAAGTCAGCATCCTTCTCAGAAGGGTACATGAGCTGTGCAAATTTATCACCTTCAGCACTGACCGGCACAATGGCCATATTTCTGGCAGTAGGCGCCACAAGTACATCATCAGCAGTCCTCTTCCCGTACACATTCAGTAGCTCGTTCTTGGCATCTTGGCTTGATTGTGATTACAAGAACAATAACAATGCTTAAAAATGACCTTCCCGGTCAAGGAACTAGTATCCACGCATTCCGCGAAGATTGCCGCCGCTGAGTCCCACCATCTAGTTTGACCATTACAGAAGTTAATAACCTGTAGGGAGTCTGATTCCACTTCCAACCGATTGAATCCAAGAGAATTAGCAAAAACTAGACCGTCTCTCATTGCCAAAGCTTCTGTAGTGATCACATCTGCAGCAAAAGGGATAAATTTGCATTGTGCCGCCACAAAGTTTCCTCTAACATCCCGTAGTATGGCCGCTATAGCCCCAACACCTTCATCTGGATAAAAAGCTGCATCAACATTCAATTTAATAAATTGAGGGTCTGGCTTACTCCATTTTGCCTCAGGAAAGCTAGGGGTGAGTGATGACACCCTCTGATGATTGCTCGCAATGGATAGCACTGACAATGCCCATTTCCACTGTGGTGGAACCAATTCATTATGTGTTATTAGTCTTCTGATCCATCATAGGTACCAACCTCCCACGGCAATAACCTGTTTGAAGTTCAAAGATGGATGCATAGCTACTTGTTGATCCGGCAGTGAGAGTATATATTCAAAGATGGCTTAACCTGATCTGTCAACATGTATCGCTTGGTCAGATATGAGTTAACCCAAGATGGGACCACAAGGATCATGCATTAGTGCACAAGGACCACAATGTCCTCTGAATCCATTTCCTTACCAACAAATGCACGACCCTTGCTAGATGAGCTCTTCTTGTGTGATGAAGACTTTGACAAAGACTTAGAAGAAGACTTTGAGGATTTCTTCTATTTCTTGTCATCATAATCATATTCCTTACTCTTCTTCTTCTTGTTGTTCTCATTGTCCCATTGAGGACATTCAGAGATGTAGTGACCAGGTTTCTTGCACTTGTGACATGTTCTTTCTTGTAGTCACGAGAGGAAGCTTCATCAATTCTTGAGCTGGATCTTGAAGACTGTCTGGAGCCTTTCTTCCTAGTGAACCATTGGAACTTCTTCACGAGCATGGCAAGCTCCTTTCCAATGTCTTTAGGATCCTCAGAACTGCAGTCAGATTCTTCTTCAGATGACGAAATAGCCTTTGCCTTCAAGGCGCGAGCTCGGCCATAGTTGGAACCATAGATGTCTCGTTTCTCAGATAGCTGGAATTCATGTGTGTTGAGCCTCTCAAGTATATCAGATGGATCGAGAGTCTTGAAGTCAAGGCGTTCTTGAATCATCAGGGCCAAGGTGTCAAATGAGCTGTCGAGTGATCTTTGAAGGAAATATGCCCTAGAGGCAATAATAAAGTTATTATTTATTTCCTTATATCATGATAAATGTTTATTATTCATGCCAGAATTGTATTAACCGGAAACGTAATACATGTGTGAATACATAGACAAACAGAATGTCACTAGTATGCCTCTACTTGACTGGCTCGTTGATCAAAGATGGTTAAGTTTCCTAACCATAGACATGAGTTGTCATTTGATTAGCAGGATCACATCATTAGGAGAATGATGTGATTGACTTGACCCATTCCGTTAGCTTAGCACTTGATCGTTTAGTTTGTTGCTATTGCTTTCTTCATGACTTATACATGTTCCTATGACTATGAGATTATGCAACTCCCGTTTACCGGAGGAACACTTTGTGTGCTACCAAATGTCACAACGTAATTGGGTTATTATAAAGGTGCTCTACAGGTGTCTCCAAAGGTGCTTGTTGGGTTGGCGTATTTCGAGATTAGGATTTGTCACTCCGATTGTCGGAGAGGTATCTCTGGGCCCACTAGGTAATGCACATCACTATAAGCCTTGCAAGCATTGCAACTAATGAGTTAGGTGCGGGATGATGTATTACGGAACGAGTAAAGAGACTTGCCGGTAACGAGATTGAACTAGGTATTGAGATACCGACGATCGAATCTCGGGCAAGTAACATACCGATGACAAAGGGAACAGCGTATGTTGTTATGTGGTCTGACTGATAAAGATCTTCGTAGAATATGTAGGAGCCACTATGGGCATCCAGGTCCTGCTATTGGTTATTGACCAGAGAGGTGTCTCGGTCATATCTACATAGTTCTCAAACCCGTAGGGTCCGCATGCTTAATGTTCGTTGACGATATAGTACTATATGCGTTATGTATATTGGTGACCGAATGTTCTTCGGAGTCCGGGATGAGATCACAGACATGGCGAGGAACTCTGGAATGGTCCGGAGATAAAGTTTGATACATGGGATAATAGTGTTTGGTCACCGGAAGGGGTTCCAGATGTTTCCCGAAATGTTTGGGTACGAGAACACTTTATTTGGGCCAAAGGGGAAAGCCCACAAGGTTTTTGGAAAGCGCAAAAGGAAGTTTTGCGGAGTCCAGGGGCCAGACGCCAGGGTCCCTAGCATCTGGGGCCAGACACCGGGAACCCTGGCGTCTGGCCCTGGAGTCTGAGAAGGACTCTTGCCTTTCGGGTGAAACCGACTTTGTGGAGGCTTTTACTCCAAATTTCGACCCCAAGGCTCAATATATAAATAGAGGGGTAGGGCTAGCACCCAAGACATATCAAGAAACACCAAGCCGTGTGATGACCCACAAGTATAGGGGATCTATCATAGTCCTTTCGATAAGTAAGAGTATCAAACCCAACGAGGAGCAGAAGGAAATGATAAGCGGTTTTCAGCAAGGTATTCTCTGCAAGTACTGAAATAAGTGGTAATAGATAGTTTTGTGATAGGATAGATTGTAACGAGCAACAAGTAACAAAAGTAAATAAAGTGCAGCAAGGTGGCCCAATCCTTTTGTAGCAAAGGACAAGCCGGAACAAACTCATATAATAGGAAAAGCGCTCCCGAGGACACATGGGAATATCGTCAAGCTAGTTTTCATCACGTTCATATGATTCGCGTTCAATACTTTGATAATTTGATATGTGGGTGGACTAGTGCTTGGGTGCTATTCTTACTTGAACAAGCATCCCACTTATGATTTACCTCTATTGCAAGCATCCGCAACTACAACAAAAGTATTAAGGTAAACCTAACCATAGCATGAAACATATGGATCCAAATCAGCCCCTTACGAAGCAACGCATAAACTAGGGTTTAAGCTTCTGTCACTCTAGCAACCCATCATCTACTTATTACTTCCCAATGCCTTCCTCTAGGCCCAAATAATGGTGAAGTGTTATGTAGTCGACGTTCACATAACAGCACTAGAGGCTAGACAACATACATCTTATCAAAATATCAAACGAATACCAAATTCACATGACTACTCATAGCAAGACTTCTCCCTTGTCCCCAGGAACAAACGTAATTACTCACAAAGCATATTCATGTTCATAATCAGAGGGGTAATAATATGCATATAGGATCTGAACATATGATCTTCCACCAAATAAACCAACTAGCATCAAGTACAAGGAGTAATCAACACTACTAGCAACCTACTAGCACCAATCCCGGACTTTGAGACAAGAATTGGATACAAGAGATGAACCAGGGTTTGGAGATGAGATGGTGCTAGTGAAGATGTTGATGGAGATTGCCCTCTCCTGATGAGAGGAGCGTTGGTGATGATGATGGTGATGATTTCCCCCTCCCGGAGGGAAGTTTCCCCGGCAAAACGGCTCTGCCGAAGCTCTAGATTGGATCCGCCAAGGTTTCGCCTCGTGGCGGCAGAGTCTCGTCCCGAAAAGTTCCTCCTTATTTTTTTTCTCATCGAAAGACCTCATATAGGAGAAGATGGACGTCGGAGAGCCACCAGGGGGCCCACGAGGTAGGGGGCGCGCCTTAGGGGCGGGGGCGCGCCCCCACCCTCGTGAGCAGGTTGTGGGCCCCCTGGCCTTCATCTTTGGCGAGGATTTTTCTTTATTTATTTTAAGATGTTCCGTGGAGTTTCAGGACTTTTGGAGTTGCGCAGAATAGGTCTCTAATATTTGCTCCATTTCCAGCCCAGAATTCCAGCTGCCGGCATTCTCCCTCCTTATGTAAACCTTGTAAAATAAGAGAGAATAGCCATAAGTATTGTGACATAAAGTGAAATAACAGTCCATAATGCGATAAATATCGATATAAAAGCATGCTGCAAAATGGACGTATCAACTCCCCCAAGCTTAGACCTCGCTTGTCCTCAAGCGAAAAGCCGATAACAATAAATATATCCTCATGTTTAGAGGTAGAGGCGTCGATAAAAATAAAATACGGACATGAAGGCATCACGATTATTCTCATAGCAGCAACATATATAGCTTTTGTCATATGATTACTTATGTTCAAGTGATAATCTATTCACAATGCAAAAGTATAAATCATAAACCTTATTGGGCTCCGACAAACTATAATCTCAGTCATTGAAGCAATTGCAATTTATCATAACATCGGAAAGAGTCTATGTCAGAGCTAAAAAACAAGTCCACATACTCAACTATCATTTAGTCCTTCATAATTGCTAACACTCACGTGATACTTGTGGTTACGGAGTTTTAATCGGACACAGAGAAAGATAGGGGCTTATAGTTTTGCCCCGCAACATTTTACCTCAATAATGGTTCATGCTCCCCTACATCCAA
>NC_041382.1:755655193-755660534 GCF_002162155.2 Triticum dicoccoides
TATATGTCATGTTCTTTCCAACATGCTGAGCTCGCCAAAGGATAAAATGAAAAAGAAAGGTGAAGATCCCCATGACTATTGCATAAGGTAGAAGATAATAATAAAGGATAGGCCCTTCGCAGAGGGAAGCAGAGGTTGCCATGTGCTTTTATGGTTGGATGCATAAAATCTCAATGCGAAAGAACGTCACTTTATATTGCCCCTTGTGATATGAACCTTTATTATGCAGTGTGTCGCTTTTATTACTTCCACATCACAAGATCGTATAAAGCTTATTTCTCCCACACCAATCAATCATACATATTTAGAGCAATTTTTATTGCTTTGCACCGATGACAACTTACTTGAAGGATCTTACTCAATCCATATGTAGATATGGTGGACTCTCATGGCAAAACTGGTTTAAGGGTATTTGGAAGCACAAGTAGTATTTCTACTTGTTGCTGAGAATTTGGCTAGCATGAGGGGGAAAGGCAAGCTCAACAAGTTAGAGGATCCATGACAACATACTTTATCTCAGATATAAGAAAGACATAACTCATTACGTTGTCTTCCTTGTCCAACATCAACTCTTTAGCATGTCATATTTTAATGAGTGCTCCCAATCATAAAAGATGTCAATGATAATATATCTATATGTGAAAACCTCTCTTTCCTTATTACTTCCTATTAATTGCAACAATGACCAAAGCTATGCCTGCCAACTCCCAACAACTTTTAATCATCATACTCTTTCTATCTGAAGTCATTACTCCCAATAAGATCAATATGAACTTTTTGTTTCTTTTTATTATTTTTCTCTTTTCTTTTATTCACCCAAGATCATGGCAAAATAATCAAGCCCTTGACTCAACACTAATCTTTATTATATATAGCTTACGGACTCGATTACATAGAGAGATCATAAAGCAAACTCAAAACTAGATCATGCCATAAACTTTATTCTACTAGATCAAGATACTACTAATAGGATCGAACTAAGAAAAACGGTAAAGATAGGAGTTGTGGTTGTGATACGATACCGGGGCACCTCCCCCAAGCTTGGCAGTTGCCAAGGGGAGTGCACATACCCATGTGATTATGTCTCCTTTGTCGGTGAAGAAGGTGGTGGTGATGTTGGCTTAGTTGATGGCTTACGCTTCTCCCTTAATTTGCGCTTCAGGATGGCATTTTGATCCCTCAGATCATCAATCTCCCACTCCAGGGTTAATATCTTTTTTGCATAGGTCCTGCTTATTTTCCTGCAAGAGACGAAAAGGGATAAACTCGAACTTGGGTTTCTTTACCCTATCAAGGAGACTTGACTTTTTGAACTCCACGTGCATGTCCCCAGGTTGAGGTAATGGTGCTTCATCTTCATTTGAGCTTGTCTCCTCCTTCCCCTTGGGTTCATAGTCCTCTTCTTCCTCCATGGTCCATCCATCATGTTCCACATCTCCATAGACCTTTGGATTTGCTAAGTAATCATCCACATAGCTTTCTCCTTCTGAATCCTGGGAAGACATGTTGATTTAATCTGCAACGGGACAGCTCGAAACGAAAACAGAGGATATTTGCGTGATACGGGAGTCAAAACCTTCGGGAGAATATATAATGAATTTTTACTGACCAAAATACATAACGTACAAGAAAACGGAGTCCGAAAGGCACACGAGGTGCTCACGAGGTAGGGGGCCGCGCCCAGGGGGGTAGGGCGCGCCCACCACCCTCGTGGGGCCCTCGTGTCCTTCGCAGACTGCTACTTATTTTTCTAATTTTCTAAATATTCCAAAACGGAGAAATATTGCCTTAAAAATTGTTTTGGAGCCGGTTTACTTACCGTACCACATACCTATTCCTTTTTAGAGTCTGAAACGTTCCGGAAAGTGTCACTTATGTATTCCTCCAGGGTTACGGTTTCAATAATGTTGGTTTCAACATTTATGGGATTAGCTGAGATATAATGTTTGATTCTTTGACCGTTTACCACTTTCAGATTTGTGCCTTCGAAGTTGTTGATCTTTATGGCACCGGAACGATAGACCTCTTCGATAACATAGGGGCCTTCCCATTTAGAGAGAAGTTTTCCTGCAAAAAATCTTAAACGAGAGTTGTATAGCAATACATAATCACCTACATTAAACTCACGCTTTTGTATCCTTTTGTCATGCCATCTTTTAACTTTTTCTTTAAACAACTTGGCATTTTCATAAGCTTAGGTTCTCCATTCATCAAGTGAGCTAATATCAAATAACCTCTTCTCACCGGCAAGTTTAAAATCATAGTTGAGCTCTTTAATAGCCCAATATGCCTTATGTTCTAGTTCGAGAGGTAAGTGACATGCTTTTCCATAAACCATTTTATACGGAGACATACCCATAGGATTTTTGTATGCAGTTCTATAAGCCCATAATGCATCATCAAGTTTCTTGGACCAATTCTTTCTAGACCTATTAACAGTCTTTTGCAAAATTAATTAGAGCTCTCTATTGCTCAACTCTACTTGACCACTAGACTGAGGGTGATAAGGAGATGCAATTCTATGATTAACATCATATTTAGCAAGCATTTTACGGAAGGCACCATGAATAAAATGTGAACCACCATCAGCCATTAAATATCTAGGGACTCCAAACCTCGGGAAAATAACTTCCTTAAGCATTTTAATAGAGGTGTTATGATCAGCACTACTAGTTGGAATAGCTTCTACCCACTTAGTAACGTAATCAACAGCAACTAGAATATGTGTGTATCCATTAGAGGCAGGAAAAGGTCCCATATAATCAAAGCCCCAAACATCAAACGGTTCAATAACAAGAGAATAATTCATAGGCATTTCTTGACGTCTACTAATATTACCAATTCTTTGACATTCATCACAAGACAAGACAAACTTATGGGCATCCTTGAAGAGAGTAGGCCAATAAAAACCAGATTGGAATACCTTATGTGCAGTTCTATCTCCAGCGTGGTGTCCTCCATAAGACTCGGAATGACACTTGCGTAGGATCTGTTCCTGTTCATGCTCAGGTACACAATGTTTAATAACACCATCTACTCCTTCCTTATAAAGATGTGGGTCATCCCAAAAGTAATGTCTTAAATCATAGAAAAACTTTTTCTTTTGCTGGTATGTGAAGCTAGGTGGTATAAACTTAGCAACAATATAATTAGCATAATTAGCATACCATGGAGTGCTATGAGAAGTACTTATGACATTTAATTGTTCATCAGGAAAGCTATCATTAATAGGTAGTGGGTCATCAAGAATATTTTCTAACCTAGACAAGTTGTCTGCAACGGGATTCTGAGCTCCCTTTCTATCAACAATATACAAATCAAATTCTTGTAGCAAGAGAACCCATCTAATAAGTCTAGGTTTATCATCTTTCTTTTCCATAAGATATTTAATAGCAGCATGATCAGTTTGAATAGTTACTTTAGAATCAACAATATAAGATCTGAACTTATCACAAGCAAATACAACTGCTAAAAGCTCTTTTTTAGTAGTAGCATAATTTCTTTGAGCATTGTCTAGAGTCTTACTAGCATAATGAATAACATTTAATCTCTTATCAACTCTTTGCCCTAGAACATCACCTACACCATAATCACTAGCATCACACATAATTTCAAAGGGTAGGTTCCAATCAGGTGGCTGAACAACAGGTGCAGACACTAGTGCTCTCTTAAGTATCTCAAATGCTTCTACACAATCATCATCAAATACAAATGGTATATCTTTTTGCAATAAATTAGTCAGAGGCCGAGAAATTTTTGAGAAGTCCTTAATGAACCTCCTATAAAATCTAGCATGACCAAGGAAACTTCTTATACCTTTGATGTCCTTAGGACATGGCATCTTTTCAATAGCATCAACCTTGGCTTTATCAACTTCAATACCTCTTTCAGAAACTTTGTGCCCGAAGACAATACCTTCATTAACCATAAAGTGGCACTTTTCCCAATTCAAGACAAAATTAGTTTCTTCACATCTCTACAAAACTCGATCAAGATTGCTCAAGCAATCATCAAAATAGGAACCCTAGACGGAAAAGTCGTCCATGAAAACCTCACAAATCTTTTCACAAAAGTTAGAGAATATAGCCATCATGCATCTTTGAAAGGTAGCAGGTGCATTACATAAACCAAAAGGCATACGTCTATAAGCAAAAGTACCAAAAGGGCATGTAAAAGTAGTCTTTGATTGATCTCTAGCCGACACAGGTATTTGAGAGAAACCAGAATAACCATCTAGAAAGCAATAGTGTGTATGTTTGCATAATCTCTCTAGCATTTGATCAATAAAAGGTAAGGGGTAATGATCTTTCTTAGTAGCTTTATTTAATTTGCGGACATCAATTACCATCCTATAACCTGTGATAATTCTTTGTTGAATCAATTCATCTTTATCATTAGGAACAACAGTAATACCTCCCTTCTTAGGGACACAATGGACAAGACTTAACCACTCACTATCAGCAATGGGATAGATTATACCTGCCTCCAGAAGCTTTAGTATTTCTTTTCTTACCACTTCTTTCATTTTAGGATTCAGACGTCGTTGAGGATCACGAACTGGTTTGGCATCTGCTTCCAAATTTATTTTATGTTGACATAGAGTGGGACTAATGCCCTTAATATCATCAAGAGTATATCCAATAGCAGCACGATGCTTCTTCAGAGTTTTCAATAATATTTCTTCTTCATGCTCTACAAGGTTAGCACTAATAATAACAGGATATATCTTCTTTTCATCAAGATAAGCTTATTTAAGATTATCAGGCAAAGGTTTAAGCTCAAACACGGGATCACCCTTGGGTGGAGGAGGATCCCCTAAGATTTCAACACGCAAGTTGTGATGCAGAATAGGTTCCTATTTAAAGAATACTTCATCTATGTGACGCCCGGGAAATTAAGCTACAGTGATCCTCTGCTAGTGATGCCACATCACCTCAATTATAGTTGCTAATCTTGAGTTAGTTCAAAACCGGTCCAGAATTCAAAATTCAAATTAATGATAACAATAAAAGTTTTCAAAAATTAAAACTAAAAAGTTCGGTGGTTGTCAAATATTACATCGGTAATTATGGTGGAGTGCACACATTTTTATAGTGTCTGAATATTTTAAAATGAACTAAAACAGAAAAGAAAAAATAAGAAAAGAAAAAAAACAAACCGAATAAATAAAGGGAGGGGGGAAAACCCCCTGGCCAACTGGGCCAAACGGCCCATCCGGCCAGCCCACCGGCCCATCCGGCCCCCTCACTCCCTTAACCCCCCCTCCCCACTCCCCGACCGAACCCTAGCCGACCCCCACTCCTCTCTCCCCCTTCCCACGACCCCTCGTCCCTTCCCCGAT
>NC_041382.1:755661694-755669141 GCF_002162155.2 Triticum dicoccoides
CCCCCGATCCTTCCCCTCCGACCACGTCGCCTGCGTCGCCATTACCCTACCGCGTGCGCCCCCGACGCCCCAGCGCGCCGCGGTGCGCTCGCCCGACGCGCCCCGCCGCACCGGTTGCTGTCGCCGGAAACGGCCGGCCGACGAGCCCCGCCGTGGCCGTCGGTGCGCTCCAGCGCCCGCACACCCGCGCCCATTCGGGCTGGCGCTCACGCGCCCGTTTACCCGCCCCGTTTGGCCCCTGTGCCACTGAACGCCGGGGCCCACACCCTGGAAGAATTAGAAAAAAAATGTATATTAATTAATTAATTAGATAATTAATTAACTTAATTGATCAGGTTTAATTAATCAAATCAAACATTAGTTAACCTGATTAACTAATTAAACTAATTAATAGGTTAATTAGGATAATGTGCCAATGACATGGGGGTCCCACCCCAGAACGTTAAAATAATAATAATAAATAATAAAAATAAAAATGCTAATTAATTAATTAATTAACTAAGTTGATTAACTTAATTAATCATGTTTAGTTAACCTAATTAATCTGTTAATTAAACTAACTAGGTTAATTAGTTAACATCACTGACTAACGGGACCCACATGTCAGGGTTGACCTAGTCAACCCTGTTGACTGCTGACGTCAGCATGGCATCATGCTGACGTCATAATTCCATTTTTCGAATTAAATAATTAATTGATTAAATTCCAGAAATTAATAAAATCTTTAAAAAATCATATCTTTTAATCCGTAACTCGGATTAAAATATTTTCAACATGAAAGTTGCTCAGAACGACGAGACGAATCCGGATACGCAGTCCGTTCGTCCGCCACACCCCCCTAACCTATCGAACCCGCAACTTTTCCCCTCCGGCTCCTCTGCCCGAAAACACGAAACACCGGGAATACTTTCCCGGATGATTCCCCCCTTAACCAGTACCACCTCATACCACGTTAGGGCACGCCTAGCATCGCTTCTTGACATGTCATGCATCGATATGCATCTGTTTACTTGGTATTCATTGTTTCTTCCCCCTCTTCTCTCCGGTAGACTACGAGACCGACGCTGCTGCTGCCCAGTTCGACTACGGTGTTGACGACCCCTCTCTCTTGCCAGAGCAACCAGGCAAGCCCCCCCCTTGATCACCAGATATCGCCTATTCTACTCTATATTGCTTGCATTAGAGTAGTGTAGCATGTTACTGCTTTCCGTTGATCCTATTCTGATGCATAGCCTGACATTGTTGCTACATCTGTTGATACCTTACCTGCAATCCTAAATACTTAGTATAGGATGCTAGTTTATCATTATTGGCCCTACATTCTTGTCGGTCTGCCTTGCTATACTATTGGGCCGTGATCACTCGGGAGGTGATCACGGGTATATACTATACATACATACATACTATGCAGATGGTGACTAAAGTCGGGTCAGCTCGAAGAGTACCCGCGAGTGATTCACGGATTGGGGGCTGAAAGGACCTTTGTCCCGACGGCCCTCTGTGTGGATCTTTGTGGCGGAGCGACAGGGCAGGTTGAGACCACCTAGGAGAGAGGTGGGCCTGGCCCTGTTCGGCGTTCGCGGATACTTAACACGCTTAACGAGATCTTGGTATTTGATCTGAGTTGGCTACGAGCCTATACGCACTAACCATCTACGCGGGAGTAGTTATGGGTATCCCGGCGTCGTGGTATCAGCCGAAGCACTTCAGACGTCAGCGACGGAGCGGCGCGCGCCGGATTGGAACGTAAGCCTGCTCTTGTATTAAGGGGGCTAGTTCTGCTTCCGGCCGCCCACGCAACGTGCAGGTGTGCTAAGGGCGATGGGCCCAGACCCCTGTGCGCTTAGGTTTAGACCGGCGTGCTGGCCTCTCTGTTTTGCCTAGGTGGGGCTGCGACGTGTTGATCTTCCGCGGCCGGGCATGACCCAGGAAAGTGTGTCCGGCCAAATGGGATCGAGCGTGTTGGGTTATGTGGTGCACCCCTGCAGGGAAGTTAATCTATTCGAATAGCCGTGATCTTCGGTAACAGGACGACTTGGAGTTGTACCTTGACCTTATGACAACTAGAACCGGATACTTAATAAAACACACCCTTCCAAGTGCCAGATACAACCGGTGGTCGCTCTCCCTCAGGGATACAAGGGGAGGATCGCCGGGTAGGATATGCTATGCGATACTACTTGGAGGACTTCAACCTACCCTCTTCTGCCTGTTGCAAGACCAAGGTGACCAGAAGCGTAGTCTTCGATAAGACTAGCTATCCCCCTCTTATTCTGGCATTCTGCAGTTCAGTCCACTGATATGGCCCTTTACACATATACCCATGCATATGTAGTGTAGTTCCTTGCTTGCGAGTACTTTGGATGAGTACTCACGGTTGCTTTTCTCCCCCTTTTCCCCTTTCCCTTCTACCTGGTTGTCGCAACCAGATGCTGGAGCCCTGGAGCCAGACGCCACCATCGACGACGACCCCTACTACACCGGAGGTGCCTACTACTATGTGCAGCCCGCTGACGACGACCAGGAGTAGTTAGGAGGATCCCAGGCAGGAGGCCTGCGCCTCTTTCGATCTGTATCCCAGTTTGTGCTAGCCTTCTTAAGGCAAACTTGTTTAACTTATGTCTGTACTCAGATATTGTTGCTTCCGCTGACTCGTCTATGATCGAGCACTTGTATTCGAGCCCTCGAGGCCCCTGGCTTGTATTATGATGCTTGTATGACTTATTTTATTTGTAGAGTTGTGTTGTGATATCTTCCCGTGAGTCCCTGATCTTGATCGTACACATTTGCGTGCATGATTAGTGTATGATTGAATCGGGGGCGTCACAAGTTGGTATCAGAGCCGACTGCCTGTAGGAATCCCCCTTTCCAACTCCTTGGCCGAAGTCGAGTCTAGTCGTTGAAAAACTTTTACTAACATGGCTGTGTGGCCCATGGGCCCACGTCGCCATCGGGTGGTAGTAGGATCTTTTATTCCTCGACCTATACTCTGGGACTCTGACATCTCTTCTATTCGGGTTAAATGAATTTTACTAAATCTAACATTAGGATCTCGTTATCATTTTCACCCGGAGAGCCCCTTATTACTGATGATCGTCTGCTGCACCAGAAGATTCCGAAGATACTCTACGATGTGCTCTCGAGACTATGTGCCATCGCTTTTGCAATTCACTTCCATCGATAAATCCCTCTGGATAACTACTTACACCTATCGTTCATATTGTCATCCCCAGTTGCTCTTGTTATTACAAGATGTCCTGAAATACTCTTCAATATTCCGAGAATTCTTTACGCTTACTGCCCTGCAGTTCCTTGCTGCATGAATACCACTACGAATAATTACTCGCGCTTGCCGAGTATCCGCTCATCCCCAGTTGTTTAGGTGTTTCACAAAAGTCTTCAAAATAATATTCGATCTTCCGAAAATCCTCTGGAGCCTTTGGCTCTTGAAATTCTTTCTTGCTTGCATTATGGTTAATCCCATAAGTCTCGTAGTCCTAATGACATTCCTTGTCATTATCATTTTGAGTCTGTTGACTCAATATGTTTGCGAATACACTCAATCATCATTGATCCTTATAAATTACTTTTCCGGCTAAGCTGCCATTCTTTTAACTAGAACTGGTTCCCGACCAATCCAATTGTTTTTGATTGTACCCTAAGGCTATTCAACTTATCCACCCCTAATCAGAGTATTGCTTCTGATCCCTTGATTTGGAAATCATAATTCCTTGCATTTGACAATTGAGTTAGTCAGTTGTTTCTATAATCTGCTTCCTCTAGTTGAGTACCGATGCTCACACCAGATCCCTTATGGACCACCAGATCCTTTGTTGGATTTATCTGACAACGCCCTTCATATTCAATAACCTTGTGAGCCTTTCCTCGGATACATAATGCCTTTGGTAAATTGTATCCTCTGCTTTTCTCAACCATGCTCTGCCATCGAGTTTGTGTTATTTACTCTTGAAACTTGTGGTATATGTTTCTAAGAAGCCCCTATGGGTTGAACATATGCCTTCTCTAAACCGTGTGAACCCGAAAGTTTTCACGAGTCATACTCTTCTGGTGCTTCACCAGACAAAATTTCAACACTACAACTTCATCGAACGTGAGAAGTGAATGAAAGGTTATGCATTGGAGAAGTGGGAGTCGACCTTGAACTTGTGTTCCTGCCCATGGACGCGATATATATCCTATCATGAAAGCTTCTTGTAACAATAACTATTTCCTTGATAACTAACCTATGGTATCTGTGAATTGATCCCTTGCAACCGTGGTTCCGACCATGATTGTTCTTCTTTGATCTCATTTCTCGGACAAGTTAAAACAATTGTCTTCTATGGATCAATACACCAGTCCAACCTTTACTTTGATCTTGTGTCGAGTATTACCCCCCTGGTATCTCGAGATTATCATGGAACTGGATAACTTTTTATGAGTTCTTCATCAAGTGCTACCTTCCCACCGATTCCAATTTTTCGCGGGCTCTGAGTTATTGAACACTCAAAGACACCGATAACTGAACCGAGTCCGCTCTACGGTTCAACAACTCTTCAGTAAGCTTCTATAAGTACGAGTTTGTTACCCGATCACGCCATTCCTAGCCTGTTTGGCTATATCGTTGTCGTGACGATTCTAACGGTGCTACCTGGTCCTTATTTTCGGAGCACCAATTTTCGACGATGAACTAACCTTACGTCGATTTTCCTCGTCATACCCTTTCACCTTAAACAACAAGCTTGAGTTCGAGTTTGTGTCGTAACTGTGGTTCCAATAACCTCTTGCTTCATCATTCCTTTGACTTGATGTCGTTGCTGATTGACTACATCTGCATGAAATCTCTCGACAATTGTGTCGTGATCATCACCAACCTTATGAGCTCTTCCAGGAATTCAATTGAATTCATGATGGGTAATACCATCCTTGCCCCTCGATGATTCCTGTTCTCATCGACCACTTTATTGCCTTCCGTTCAACACAACTTGTTCGTGTTTGGTGTAAACCTTGAGATCACTGCTACCCAGCAGTTGATCTTCCTTACCTCGGTAGTATTACCATCTCTTTTGTCAAGAATGTGGTGAGAATTGCACCACCTCTTAATAATTCTTGATAACATAATACTTCTTGCCATCTTCGTTCATTCCTTGGTCCCCGTATTGTTTTCAACCGGAATACCGACAATGGACCTATGACGTGTGAATTCAAAACTTCTAACAACCCTATTGCTTTGAAGTGAATGGGCGATAGTTCATTCTAAGTCCTTCGCTAATTAAATCACCATTCTGACATTGGTCGTGCAACCCAACCCATATTTCGGGTGCACCTTTCAACCAATGCTTAGTTGTGTATGTTTTCCTCGAGCATACTTCCTTATATCATTTGATCTGACAAATGTTATCTCCTTGTTCACTTAATGGTGGAAATCCATCTTTTGGGAATCTCGGTGAATTGCCGTTGAGTTCACCAGACACCTCCTTGTCCTCTCCTTGGGTTAATGATGGACTCTTGTTAACGGAAATCACTTCATAGTTCATTTCCCCGAGAATCTTACAATGTCATCTCGTCAATTTGCGTTGCACTTTTTCTTCTCAGGTATCCTAAGTCTGAGGTATCCTGACACCAATCGGATCTGAATCTCGGTCAGATATGATGGTTGGGACAATTTTCCAAGAGTCATGATGTTGATCCTTTGATGACCCGGTAACATGATGTCATGCCTAGCACCCCCCCCCCCGGCTGGAGGACCTATCATTATAGATTCCTTTTCAGCAAGGTTATCCATTCATCCATGAGGGAATTGTAAGACTTATTCTACAAGTTATTCCTGATGGATCCTTCGTGTTTCCAAAATCTGATCTTCACCTGAAGACCATGTCAATGCTATCTCGAAGCATGTCAATGGTACTCCGATTTTCAACAGGAACATTTGAAGCACGATGCTAAATTTTATTTATCACTTATCCTAACACCGTTGTATGGGTAATATCATGAGATTCCTTCCCCCTTACCTAAGTGGTTTTCTACTTTATATCCTGTCATGGATATCATGCTCTGCTTGTCATTGGGAAGGATATACCCCTGAAATATGTGTTTAAACACATTTTCCTTTCCATTGTTCTGTTTAATCTGATGATCATATTTTCCTTCCATTTTTGGTTTAACCTTTCTTGTGATCTATATGATCTGAGAAGTAATATTTTCCTGCTTATGTAAACACCTTGTTGTACAATTCTGTCAGTAAGACCCTGTTACTTTTGTTGATGACATTCCGGTAACCACCGATGGACGAGAACTTTGCCTACTGGTCCGCCTCGTTCAACGAGCAGGAAAATGGTTCTCTTCGTCCCTCGCCCTTGGTACTGACATTGTTGCCGACATAACTGACATGCTACTCTCTGACATGCCTTGCTATCGTGATCGTACAAGATGTCAGCCCCCCTTTCTACTTTTAACCCACATGGTGGGCCCATAACCCACAGGTCCCAGGAACGAAACCTGACTCTCCTGTACAACCTGTTGTCAAAGTTATTCCTCGTGCTTGGCTTTGTATGTAATTCACGGGCCACTTGCCTGTTGATCTATTCTGGTATCAGACACAAAACTTATTACCATTGCTCTGGACCCCTTTTACACTTTGTTTCAGGCATCGGATGATTGCCTACCCGCTTGAAAGTTCTCATGGTACCTTCTTACTTGCTCTCGATATTTTCTTGAGTTCCAGTTCGAGAGTTACTTTCCGCCACCTTCCCCTATGTTAGCCACCAGATAGTCAACCTTGCATAGGTTCGTTCTGCCGGAATACCCCCTTACCTATTCGTAAGTACGTTGGAGTTCCCGAGGAAAGGGCGGCATCACCATGATGACCTGTAGCAGAGAAATGATGATGTCAAGGTAATGGATCGACCTCTTCAAGAAGAACAACCAAGACTGAGAAGACTCGTTAGGATTTCGTAACCAGACCTTTCCCCCTTACTCCCCTCTTAAATATCAGGACGAGATTTCTTGTAGTGGAGGAGAATTGTGACGCCCGGGAAATTAAGCTACAGTGATCCTCTGCTAGTGATGCCACGTCACCTCAATTATAGTTGCTAATCTTGAGTTAGTTCAAAACCGGTCCAAAATTCAAAATTCAAATTAATGATAACAATAAAAGTTTTCAAAAATTAAAACTAAAAAGTTCGGTGGTTGTCAAATATTACATCGGTAATTATGGTGGAGTGCACACATTTTTATAAAGTGTCTGAATATTTTAAAATGAATTAAAACAGAAAAGGAAAAATAAGAAAAGAAAAAAAACAAACCGAATAAATAAAGGGAGGGGGGAAAACCCCCTGGCCAACTGGGCCAAACGGCCCATCCGGCCAGCCCACCGGCCCATCCGGCCCCCTCACTCCCTTAACCCCCCCCCCCACTCCCCGACCGAACCCTAGCCAACCCCCACTCC
>NC_041382.1:755669835-755688126 GCF_002162155.2 Triticum dicoccoides
CGCTCGGAGGCCTCTCCTCCCTCGCCGGACCTCCTCCACGGAGCCCCTCCTCGCAGCCATCGCCCGGCGCTGCCTCGCCGTCGCCCCCGATCCTTCCCCCTCCGACCACGTCGCCTGCGTCACCATTACCCTACCGCGTGCGCCCCCGACGCCCCAGCGCGTCGCGGTGCGCTCGCCCGACGCGCCCCGCCGCACCAGTTGCTGTCGCCGGAAACGGCCGGCCGACGAGCCCCGCCGTGGCCGTCGGTGCGCTCCAGCGCCCGCACACCCGCGCCCATTCGGGCTGGCGCTCACGCGCCCGTTTACCCGCCCCGTTTGGCCCCTGTGCCACTGAACGCCGGGGCCCACACCCTGGAAGAATTAGAAAAAAAAATGTATATTAATTAATTAATTAGATAATTAATTAACTTAATTGATCAGGTTTAATTAATCAAATCAAACATTAGTTAACCTGATTAACTAATTAAACTAATTAATAGGTTAATTAGGATAATGTGCCAATGACATGGGGTCCCACCCCAGAACGTTAAAAAAAAATAATAAATAATAAAAATAAAAATGCTAATTAATTAATTAATTAACTAAGTTGATTAACTTAATTAATCATGTTTAGTTAACCTAATTAATCTGTTAATTAAACTAACTAGGTTAATTAGTTAACAGTCACTGACTAACGGGACCCACATGCCAGGGTTGACCTAGTCAACCCTGTTGACTGCTGACGTCAGCATGGCATCATGCTGACATCATAATTCCATTTTTCGAATTAAATAATTAATTGATTAAATTCCATAAATTAATAAAATCTTTAAAAAAATCATATCTTTTAATTCGTAACTCGGATTAAAATATTTTCAACATGAAAGTTGCTCAGAACGACGAGACGAATCCGGATACGCAGTCCATTCGTCCGCCACACCCCCCTAACCTATCGAACCCGCAACTTTTCCCCTCCGGCTCCTCTGCCCGAAAACACGAAACACCAGGAATACTTTCCCGGATGATTCCCCCCTTAACCAGTACCACCTCATACCACGTTAGGGCACTCCTAGCATCGCTTCTTGACATGTCATGCATCGATATGCATCTGTTTACTTGGTATTCATTGTTTCTTCCCCCTCTTCTCTCCGGTAGACTACGAGACCGACGCTGCTGCTGCCCAGTTCGACTACGGTGTTGACGACCCCTCTCTCTTGCCAGCACAACCAGGCAAGGCCCCCCTTGATCACCAGATATCGCCTATTCTACTCTATACTGCTTGCATTAGAGTAGTGTAGCATGTTACTGCTTTCCGTTGATCCTATTCTGATGCATAGCCTGACATTGTTGCTACATCTGTTGATACCTTACCTGCAATCCTAAATACTTAGTATAGGATGCTAGTTTATCATTATTGGCCCTACATTCTTGTCGGTCTGCCTTGCTATACTATTGGGCCGTGATCACTCGGGAGGTGATCACGGGTATATACTATACATACATACATACTATGCAGATGGTGACTAAAGTCGGGTCAGCTCGAAGAGTACCCGCGAGTGATTCACGGATTGGGGGCTGAAAGGACCTTTGTCCCGACGGCCCTCTGTGTGGATCTTTGTGGCGGAGCGACAGGGCAGGTTGAGACCACCTAGGAGAGAGGTGGGCCTGGCCCTGTTCGGCGTTCGCGGATACTTAACACGCTTAACGAGATCTTGGTATTTGATCTGAGTTGGCTACGAGCCTATACGCACTAACCATCTACGCGGGAGTAGTTATGGGTATCCCGGCGTCGTGGTATCAGCCGAAGCACTTCAGACGTCAGCGACGGAGCGGCGCGCGCCGGATTGGAACGTAAGCCTGCTCTTGTATTAAGGGGGCTAGTTCTGCTTCCGGCCGCCCACGCAACGTGCAGGTGTGCTAAGGGCGATGGGCCCAGACCCCTGTGCGCTTAGGTTTAGACCGGCGTGCTGGCCTCTCTGTTTTGCCTAGGTGGGGCTGCGACGTGTTGATCTTCCGCGGCCGGGCATGACCCAGGAAAGTGTGTCCGGCCAAATGGGATCGAGCGTGTTGGGTTATGTGGTGCACCCCTGCAGGGAAGTTAATCTATTCGAATAGCCGTGATCTTCGGTAACAGGACGACTTGGAGTTGTACCTTGACCTTATGACAACTAGAACCGGATACTTAATAAAACACACCCTTCCAAGTGCCAGATACAACCGGTGGTCGCTCTCCCTCAGGGATACGAGGGGAGGATCGCCGGGTAGGATATGCTATGCGATACTACTTGGAGGACTTCAACCTACCCTCTTCTGCCTGTTGCAAGACCAAGGTGACCAGAAGCGTAGTCTTCGATAAGACTAGCTATCCCCCTCTTATTCTGGCATTCTGCAGTTCAGTCCACTGATATGGCCCTTTACACATATACCCATGCATATGTAGTGTAGTTCCTTGCTTGCGAGTACTTTGGATGAGTACTCACGGTTGCTTTTCTCCCCCTTTTCCCCTTTCCCTTCTACCTGGTTGTCGCAACCAGATGCTGGAGCCCTGGAGCCAGACGCCACCATCGACGACGACCCCTACTACACCGGAGGTGCCTACTACTACGTGCAGCCCGCTGACGACGACCAGGAGTAGTTAGGAGGATCCCAGGCAGGAGGCCTGCGCCTCTTTCGATCTGTATCCCAGTTTGTGCTAGCCTTCTTAAGGCAAACTTGTTTAACTTATGTCTGTACTCAGATATTGTTGCTTCCGCTGACTCGTCTATGATCGAGCACTAGTATTCGAGCCCTCGAGGCCCCTGGCTTGTATTATGATGCTTGTATGACTTATTTTATTTGTAGAGTTGTGTTGTGATATCTTCCCGTGAGTCCCTGATCTTGATCGTACACATTTGCGTGCATGATTAGTGTACGATTGAATCGGGGGCGTCACAATCTATTTCCCTTCTTTCATTCATGAACATATCATTTTCATGGTCTAGCAAATAGTGTTCTAAAGGATCACTAGGAGGTACGACAATAGAAGCAAGACCAATAATTTCATCCTTACTAGGTAATTCTTCCTCATGATGTTGTTTACTAAATTTAGAGAAATTAAACTCATGAAGCATATCATACAAGCCAACAGTAACAACATTCTTTATACAATCTATGGTAGCATTGACAATATTTAAGAAGGGTCTACCAAATATAATGGGACAAAAACTATCTTGTGGGGAACCAAGAACAAGAAAAACAGCAGGATATTTAGTTTTCCCACACAAGACTTCAACATCTCTAACAATTCCAATTGGTGCAATAGTATCTCTATTAGCAAGTTTAATAGTAACATCAATATCTTCTAACTCAGCAGGTGCAATTTCATTCTTAATTTCTTCGTATAAGTCAATAGGTATTGCACTAGCACTAGCACCCATATCACATAAGCCATGATAACAATGATCTCCTATTTTAATAGAAATAACAGGCACGCCTACCACAGGTCTATGTTTATCTTTAGCACAAGGTTTAGCAATTCTACCAGTTTCACCTGTGAACTGAATAACAGGCCCATCAATATTATCAGACAAGAGATCTTTAACAATAGCAATATTAGGTTCTACTTTAACTTTCTCAGGAGGTGTATAAGTTCCAATGTTGCTTTTACAAACAATAGTTGAAGCTTTAGCATGATCCTTTATTCTAACAGGGAAAGGTGGTTTCTCAATATACGAAGTAGGAACAATAGGATCATTATAAGTGACAGTCTTTTCTTTAACTTTAATAGGTGAAGCTACTTTTACTTCTATGGGAGGATGATATTTAAACCACTTGTCCTTAGGGAGATCAACATAAGTAGCAAAAGATTCACAGAAAGAAGCTACTATCTCAGAGTCAAGTCCATATTTAGTGCAAAACTTACGGAAAATATTGGTATCCATAAAAGATTTAACACAATCAAATTTAGGTGTCATACCTGACTCCTTACCTTCGTCGAGGTCCCAATCTTCAGAGTTGCGTTTAATTCTATCCAATAAATTCCATCTGAATTCAGTAGTCTTCATCATAAAAGATCCAGCACAAGAAGTATCAAGCATGGTGCGATTGTTTTCAGAAAGCCGAGCATATAAATTTTGAATAATCATTTCTCTTGAGAGCACATGATTGGGGCATGAATATAACATTGATTTAAGCCTCCCCCAAGCTTGAGCGATGCTTTCTCCTTCGCGAGGCCAGAAATTATATATATAATTGCGATCACAATGAACAAGATGCATAGGGTAATACTTTCGATGAAATTCCAACTTCAATCTTTTATAGTCCCATAATCTCATATCATCACGTAGCCTATACCATATCAATGCGTCTCCCTTCAAAGATAAAGGGAAGACCTTCTTCTTAGCAACATCATCGGGTATACCTGCAAGCTTAAATAATTCACAAACTTCATCCACATATATTAAGTGCTCATCAGGATGCTTTGTTCCATCTCCTGTAAAAGGGTTAGCTAGCAGTTTTTCCATCATACCCGAAGGAAATTCAAAAGGAGTTTCATTTTCAATAGGTTCAGTAGGTTGAGGAGCAACTCTTTGCTCTACTAGACAGGGTGAAGATACCCCGAACAAGCCCCTCAGAGAATTACTTTCCATAGTAACAAGTGACAGTAAATTTCAGCACACTATATAAATTTTTCCTTACCAAATTCCACCTACCAAAGGCGCTACACTCCCCGGCAACGGTGCCAGAAAAGAGTCTTGATGACCCACAAGTATAGGGGATCTATCGTAGTCCTTTCGATAAGTAAGAGTGTCGAACCCAACGAGGAGCAGAAGGAAATGATAAGCGGTTTTCAGCAAGGCATTCTCTGTAAGTATTGAAATAAGTGGTAACAGATAGTTTTGTGATAGGATAAATTGTAACGAGCAACAAGTAACAAAAGTAAATAAAGTGCAGCAAGGTGGCCCAATCCTTTTGTAGCAAAGGAAAAGCTGGAACAAACTCTTATAATAGGAAAAGCGCTCCCGAGGACACATGGGAATATCGTCAAGCTGGTTTTCATCACGTTCATATGATTCGCGTTCGATACTTTGATAATTTGATATGTTGGTGGAACGGTGCTTGGGTGCTGTTCTTACTTGAACAAGCATCCCACTTATGATTAACCTCTATTGCAAGCATCCGCAACTACAACAAAAGTATTAAGGTAAACCTAACCATAGCATGAAACATATGGATCCAAATCAGCCCCTTACGAAGCAACGCATAAACTAGGGTTTAAGCTTCTGTCACTCTAGCAACCCATCATCTACTTATTACTTCCCAATGCCTTTCTCTAGGCCCAAATAATGGTGAAGTGTTATGTAGTCGACGTTCACATAACAGCACTAGAGGCTAGACAACATACATCTTATCAAAATATCAAACGAATACCAAATTCACATGACTACTCATAGCAAGACTTATCCCTTGTCCTCAGGAACAAACGTAATTACTCAAAAAGCATATTCATATTCATAATTAGAGGGGGAATAATATGCATATAGGATCTGAACATATGATCTTCCACCAAATAAACCAACTAGCATCAACTACAAGGAGTAATCAACACTACTAGCAACCTACTAGCACCAATCCCGGACTTTGAGACAAGAATTGGATACAAGAGATGAACTAGGGTTTGGATATGAGATGGTGCTGGTGACGATGTTGATGGAGATTGCCCTCTCCCGATGATAGGAGCGTTGGTGATGACGATGGTGATGATTTCCCCCTCCCGGAGGGAAGTTTCCCCGGCAGAACAACTCTGCCGGAGCTCTAGATTGGATCCGCCAAGGTTCCGTCTCGTGGCGGCGGAGTCTCATCCCGAAAAGTTCCTCCTTATTTTTTTCTCATCGAAAGACCTCATATAGGACAAGATGGACGTCGGAGAGCCACCAGGGGGCCCACGAGGTAGGGGGGCGCGCCCCCCACCCTCGTGAGCAGGGTGTGGGCCCCCTGGCCTTCATCTTTGGCGAGGATTTTTCTTTATTTCTTTTAGGATGTTCCGTGGAGTTTCAGGACTTTTGGAGTTGCGCAGAATAGGTCTCTAATATTTGCTCCTTTTCCAGCCCAGAATTCCAGCTGTCGGCATTCTCCCTCCTTATGTAAACCTTGTAAAATAAGAGAGAATAGCCATAAGTATTGTGACATAAAGTGAAATAACAGTCCATAATGCGATAAATATCGATATAAAAGCATGATGCAAAATGGACGTATCACCGTGTGCCGGCAACCCCGTCCCCTCTAGTTTATCCTCCATCCTAGTTTTCATAGTGCTTAGGTGAAGCCCTACGGAGATTGTTCTTCACCAACACCGTCACCACGCCGACGTGCTGCCGGAACGCATCTACTACTTTGCCCCTCTTACTGGATCGAGAAGGCGAGGATGTCACTGAGCCGAACGTGTGCAGAACTCGGAGGTGTCGTGCTTTCGGTACTTGGATCGGTCGGATCGTGAAGACGTACGACTACATCAACCGCATTGATATAATGCTTCCGCGAACGGTCTATGAAGGTACGTAGACAACACTCTCCCCTCTCGTTGCTATGCATCACCATGATCTTGCGTGTGCATAGGAAATTTTTGAAATTACTACGTTCCCCAACAGTGGCATCTGAGCCAGGTTTTATGTGTTGATGTAATATGCATGAGTAGAACACAAGTGAGTTGTGGGCGATATAAGTCATACTGCTTGCCAACATGTCACACTTTGGTTCGGCGGTATTGTTGGATGAAGCGGCCCAGACCGACATTACGCGTACGCTTACGCAAGACTGATTTTACCGCCGTGTTATGCACACAGGTGACTAGCGGGTGTCATTTTCTCCAACTTTAGTTGAACCAAGTGTGGCTATGCCCGGTCCTTGAGAAGGTTAAAATAGCACTAACTTGATGAACTATCGTTGTGGTTTTGATACGTAGGTAAGAACGGTTCTCGCTCAACCTGTAGCAGCCACGTAAAACTTGCAACAACAAAGTAGAGGACGTCTAACTTGTTTTTGCAGGGCATGTTGTGATGTGATATGGTCAAGACGTGATGAGATATAAGTTGTTGTATGAGATGATCATATTTTGTTGAAGTTATCGGCAACTGGCAGAAGCCTTATGGTTGTCTCTTTATTGCATAAGATGCAAGCGCCAAATAATTGCTTTACTTTATCGCTATGCGATAGCAATAGTTGCAAGAGCAATAGTTGGCGAGACGATCATGTGATGACACATTGATATAGATCAAGATGATGGAGATCATGGTGTCATGCGGGCGACGATGGAAATCATGACGATGCTTTGGAGATGGAGATCAAAGGCACAAGATGATGATGGCCATATCATGTCACATATTTTGATTGCATGTGATGTTTATATTTTATACATCTTATTTTGCTTAGTTCGACGGTAGCTTTATAAGATGATCTCTCACTAATTATCAAGGCACAAGTGTTCTCCCTGAGTATGCACCGTTGCGAAAATTCTTCATGCTGAGACACCACGTGATGATCGGGTGTGATAGGCTCTACGTTCAAATACAACGGGTGCAAAATAGTTGCACACGCGGAATACTCAGGTTAAACTTGACGATCCTAGCATATAATAGATATGGCCTCGGAACACTGAGACCGAAAGGTCGAGCGTAAATCATATAGTAGATAGGATCAGCATAGTGATGTTCACCATTGAAACTACTCCATCTCACGTGATGATCGGACATGGTTTAGTTGATATGGATCACGTGATCACTTAGAGGATTAGAGGGATGTCTATCTAAGTGGGAGTTCTTAAGTAATATGATTAATTGAACTTAAATTTATCATGAACTTAGTCCTGGTAGTATTAGCATATCTATGTTGTAGATCAATAGCTTGTGTTTAGCTCCCCTGTTTTATTTTTGATATGTTCCTAGAGAAAACTAAGTTGAAAGATGTTAGTAGCAATGATGCGGACTGGGTCCATGATCTGAGGTTTATCCTCATTGCTGCACAGAAGAATTATGTCCATGATGCACCGCTAGGTGACAAACCTATTGCAGGAGCAGATACAGACGTTATAAACGTTTGGCTAGCTCAATATGATGACTACTTGATAGTTTAGTGCACCATGCTTAACGGCTTAGAATCGGGACTTCAAAAACGTTTTGAACATCATGGACCATATGAGATGTTCAAGGAGTTGAAGTTAATATTTCAAGCAAATACCCGAGTTGAGAGATATGAAGTCTCCAACAAGTTCTATAGCTAAAAGATGGAGGAGAATAGCTCAAGCAGTGAGCATGTGCTCAGATTGTCTGGGTACTACAATCGCTTGAATCAAGTGGGAGTTAATCTTCCCGATAAAATAGTGATTGACAGAATTCTCTAGTCACCATCACCAAGTTAGTAGAACTTCATGATGAACTATAATATGCAAGGGATAACGGAAACGATTCCAAAGCTCTTCGTGATGCTGAAATCGGCGAAGGTAGAAATCAAGAAAAGCATCAAGTTTTGATGGTAAACAAAACCACTAGTTTCAAGTAAAGGGACAAAGGGAAGAAAGGGGAATTTTAAGAAGAACGGCAAGCAAGTTGCTGCTCAAGTGAAAAAACCCAAGTTTGGACCTAAACCTGAAACTGAGTGCTTCTACTGCAAAGGGACTGGTCACTGGAAGCGGAACTACCCCAAGTAATTGGCGGATAAGAAGGACGGCAAAGTGAACATAGGTATATTTGATATACATGTTATTGATGTGTACTTTACTAGTGTTTCTAGCAACCCCTCAGTATTTGATACTAGTTCAGTTGCTAAGAATAGTAACTCGAAACAGGAGTTGCAGAATAGACAGAGACTAGTTAAGGGTGAAGTGACGATGTGTATTGGAAATGGTTCCAAGATTGATATGATCATCATCGCACACTCCCTATACTTTCAGGATTAGTGTTAAACCTAAAATAAATGTTATTAAGTGTTTGCGTTAAGCATGAATATGATTGGATCATATTTATTGCAATACGGTTATTCATGTAAGTTAGAGAATAATTATTGTTCTGTTTACATGAATACAACCTTCTATGGTCATACACCCAATGAAAATGGTTTGTTGGATCTCGATCGTGGTGATACACATTTTCATAATATTGAAGCCAAAAGATGCAAAGTTAATAATGATAATGCAACTTATTTGTGGCACTGCCGTTAAGGTTATGTTGGTGTAAAGCGCATGAAGAAAATCCATGCTGATGGGCTTTTGGAATCACTTGATTATGAATCAGTTGATGCTTGCGAACCATGCCTCATGGGCAAGATGACTAAGACTCCGTTCTCCGGAACAATGGAGCGAGCAACAGATTTGTTGGAAATCGTACATACTAATGTATGTAGTCCGATGAATATTGAGGCTCGCGGCAGGTATCATTATTTTCTGATCTCCACAGATGATTTGAGCAGATATGAGTATATCTACTTGATAAAACACAAGTCTGAAACATTTGAAAAGTTTAAAGAATTTCAAAGTGAAGTGGAGAATCATCGTAACAAAAATAAAAGTTTCTACGATATGATCGCAGAAGTAAAATATTTGAGTTACGAGTTTGGCCTTCAGTTAAAACAATGTGAAATAGTTTCACTACTCACGACACCTGGAAAACCACAGTGTAATGGTGTGTCCGAACGTCGTAACCGTACTTTATTAGATATGATGCGATCTATGATGTCTCTTACCAATTTACCATTATCGTTTTGGGGTTATGCATTAGAGACAGCTACACTCGCGTTAAATAGGGCACCATCTAAATCCGTTGAGACGACATTGTATGAACTATGGTTTGGCAAGAAACCTAAACTGTCGTTTCTTAAAGTTTGAGGTTGCAATGCTTATGTGAAAAAGTTTCAACCTGATAAGCTCAAACCCAAATCGGAGAAGTGCGTCTTCATAGGATACCCAAAAGAAAATGTTGGGTACACCTTCTATCACAGATCCGAAGGCAAGATATTCATTGCTGAGAATGGATCCTTTCTAGAGAAGAAGTTTCTCTCGAAAGAAGTGAGTGGAAGGAAAGTAGAACTTGATGAGGTAACTGTACCTGCTCCCTTATTGGAAAGTGGTTCATCACAGAAAATGATTTTTGCGAGACCTACACCAATTAGTGAGGAAGTTAATGATGATGATCATGAAACTTTAGATCAAGCTGTTACTGAACCTCGTAGGTCAACCAGAGTAAGATCTGCACCAGGGTGGTACGGTAATCCTGTTCTGGAAGTTATGTTACTAGACCATGACGAACCTACGAACTATGAAGAAGCAATGGTGAGCCCAGATTCCGCAAAATTGCTTGAGGCCATGACATCTGAGATGGGATCCATGTATAAGAACAAAGTGTGGACTTTGGTTGACTTGCCCGTTGATCGGCAAGCAATTGAGAATAAATGGATCTTCAAGAAGGAGACTGACGCCGACGGTAATGTTACTGTCTATAAAGCTCAACTTCTTGCAAAAGGTTTTCGACAAGTTTAAGGGATTGACTACGATGAGACCTTCTCACCCGTAGCGATGCTTATGTCTGTCCGAATCATGTTAGCAATTGCCGCATTTTATGATTATAAAATTTGGCAAATGGATGTCAAAACTGCATTCCTGAATGGATTTCTGGAAGAGGAGTTGTATATGATGCAACCAGAAGGTTTTGTCGATCCAAAGGGAGCTAACAAAGTGTGCAAGCTCCAGCAATCCATTTATGGACGGGTGCAAGTCTCTCGGAGTTGGAATAAACGCTTTGATAGTGTGATCAAAGCATTTGGTTTTATACAGACTTTTGGAGAAGCCTGTATTTATAAGAAAGTGAGTGGGAGCTCTGTAGCATTTCTGATATTATATGTGGATGACATATTGCTGATTGGAAATGATATAGAATTATTCTACAAAGCATAAAGGAGTGTTTGAAAGGAGTTTTTCAAAGAAAGACCTCGATGAAGCTGCTTACATATTGAGCATCAAGATCTATAGAGATAGATCAAGACGCTTGATAAGTTTTTCAATGAGTACATACCTTGACAAGATTTTGAAGTAGTTCAAAATGGAACAGTCAAAGAAAGAGTACTTGCCTGTGTTACAAGGTGTGAAACTGAGTAAGACTCAAAACCCGACCAAGGCAGAAGATAGAAAGAGAATGAAAGTCATTCCCTATGCCTTGGCCATAGGTTCTATAAAATATGTCATGTTGTGTACCAGATCTATTGTATACCCTACACTGATTTTGGCAAGGGAGTACGATAGTGATCTAGGAGTATATCACTGGACAGCGGTCAAAATTATCCTCAGTGGAATAAGGATATGTTTCTCGATTATGGAGGTGACAAAAAGGTTCGTCATAAAGGGTTACGTCGATGCAAATTTTGACACTGATCCAGATGACTCTAAATCTCAATCTGGATACATGTTGAAAGTGGGAGCAATTAGCTAGAGTAGCTCCGTGCAGAGCATTGTTGACATAGAAATTTGCAAAATACTTACGGATCTAAATGTGGCAGACCCATTGACTAAACTTCTCTCACAAGCAAAACATGATCGCACCTTAGTACTCTTTGGGTGTTAATCACATAGCGATGTGAACTAGATTATTGACTCTAGTAAACCTTTTGGGTGTTAATCACATGGTGATGTGAACTATTGGTATTAAATCACATGGCGATGTGAACTAGATTATTGACTCTAGTGCAATTGGGAGACTGAAGGAAATATGCCCTAGAGGCAATAATAAAGTTATTATTTATTTCCTTATATCATGATAAATGTTTATTATTCATGCTAGAATTGTATTAACCGGAAACATAATACATGTGTGAATACATAGACAAACAGAATGTCACTAGTATGCCTCTACTTGACTAGCTCGTTGAAAAAAGATGGTTAAGTTTCCTAACCATAGACATGAGTTGTCATTTGATTAACGGGATCACATCATTAGGAGAATGATGTGATTGACTTGACCCATTCCGTTAGCTTAGCACTTGATCGTTTAGTTTGTTGCAATTGCTTTCTTCATGACTTATACATGTTCCTATGACTATGAGATTATGCTGAAAGGATCGAGATGGACCTAGAGGGGGGGTGAATAGGTACAAATACAAATTTTAATTGTTACTTGGCAATTTTAGGCAATAGTGCGGAATATGAAAGTGAGCCTAACAATTGCAAGTGTGATGCTAAGAGCTAAACAAGATAATCAAGTAATACAAGTAAATGAGTAGACTGACACAATATGATTTAGGTAAGTGCAGATGAGACAAGTAACCACAAGCAGAGAGTTAAGGTTAGGGATAACCGCAACTCCGAGAGACGAGGATGTAAGCCGATGTTCACTTCCTTGGAGGGAAGTTACGTCACCGTTTAGAGAGGTGGGTGTTACCACGAAGGCACACCAATGCCACGAAGGCTCACCCTGTTCTCTCTTTGAGACAACACCACGAAGGCGTTTCTCAACCACTAGTGGTAGACCTTGGGGTGGTCTCCAAACCCTCACAAACTTTTCCGGGGGTAATCACAAAGGTTGATTCCTCTCCGAAAGACTCCTGCCGCCTAGGAGTCTCCAACCTCCAAGAGTAACTAGAACGATGGGATAAGCTCAAGACTTGCTCAAGTCACAAATTCCTTTGGTGCAAAGAAGGGGAAGGAGTGGATCTATCACTTGGTCGGACAACTTCTCTCAAATGCTCTCAAATCCCTTGGGGATCTAAGATTTGGTGTGGAGGAGTGAGAGAGAGAGTGTAATGTGTTCTAGGGTTTCTTCAATGTGAGTGGTCAACCTCATCCCGAAGGGGAAGAAAGGCTATATATAGTGGTAGTGAAAAGCTAGTCGTTTGGCCACTTAAGGCACAGGAGCTGCCGGTCGTCCGGTGGGTACCGGACGACCGGTGACATAGATCGGACCGGACGTCCGGCCGGGCAGCCGGTCGTCCGCTCGCTGGAGTATAAATCTGACCGTGAAAACAGCACAGGTAGCGGACATCCGGAAGGCGCCAGTCATCCGGAGCCCGGACGTCCGGTGTCATCGGACATCCGTTAATTGTAGTTCTGTTGAAGTGCACCGGATATCCAGAAGTGAGCGGACGTCCGGTGACCGGACATCCGGTGTGACCAGTCTTCCGCTAATTTCAGTTCTGTGCAGACTCACCGGACGACTGGAGAGAGTCGGATGTCTGGTTGGTTGAGAGAGGTCGGACGTCCGCAGACTTCGGAAGTCCGGTGAAAGTTGGACCTTTTAGCTTGGAAACCTACTACCACTTTTGCACAAGTTAGAGGAAGAATTTATGAGATGGTATGAGAGGGAATTTTGTGGTTTTGAGCAAGTTCTTCCGTGAAATCCATCGATCCCCTCTTAATAGTGCGGGATTCCTACACTCAAGAGCAAAACCGAAAACAAGGAGCCGAAGCTTTTTATCTTTGTCTTGTGTCTCTGCTCTTGGGTGATATATGTTGTTATCTCCTTAGTCATGATCCACACACACACACATAGCCCTTGGGACATGATCCTCAGAAATACTCGATAAACATGATTAGTCTCAATATGCATGTTGTCATCAACATCAAAATACGATTAAGGGCATGATTGCACTTTCAAACTCCCGTTTACCGGAGGAACACTTTGTGTACCACCAAACGTCACAACATAACTGTGTGATTATAAAGGTGCTCTACAGGTGTCTCCAAAGGTACTTGTTGGGTTGGCGTATTTCGAGATTAGGATTTGTCACTCCGATTGTCGGAGAGGTATCTCTGGGCCCACTCGGTAATGCACATCACTATAAGCCTTGCAAGCATTGCAACTAATGAGTTAGGTGCGGGATGATGTATTACGGAATGAGTAAAGAGACTTGCCAGTAACGGGATTGAACTAGGTATTGAGATACCGACGATCGAATCTCGGGCAAGTAACATACCGATGACAAAGGGAACAACGTATGTTGTTATGTGGTCTGACCGATAAATATCTTCGTAGAATATGTAGGAGCCAATATGGGCATCCAGGTCCCGCTATTGGTTATTGACAAAAGAGGTGTCTCAGTCATGTCTACATAGTTCTCAAACCTGTAGGGTCCGCAGGCTTAACATTCGTTGATGATATAGTACTATATGAGTTATGTATGTTGGTGACCGAATGTTGTTCGGAGTCCGAGATGAGATCACAGACATGACGAGGAACTCTGAAATGGTCCGGAGATAAAGTTTGATATATGGGATAATAGTGTTTGGTCACCGGAAGGGGTTCCGGATGTTTCCCGAAATGTTTGGGTACGAGAACACTTTATTTGGGCCAAAGGGGAAAGCCCACAAGGTTTTTGGAAAGTGCAAAAGGAAGTTTTTCGGAGTCCAGGGGCCAGACGCCGTGAACCCTGGCGTCTGGCCCTGGAGTCCGAGGACTCTTGCCTTTCGGGTGAAACCGACTTTGTGGAGGCTTTTACTCCAAGTTTCGACCCCAAGGCTCAACATATAAATAGAGGGGTAGGGCTAGCACCCAAGACACATCAAGAAACACCAAACCGTGTGCCGGCAACCCCGTCCCCTCTAGTTTATCCTCCGTCCTAGTTTTCGTAGTGCTTAGGAGAAGCCCTACGGAGATTGTTCTTCACCAACACCGTCACCACGCCGTCGTGCTGCCAGAACTCATCTACTACTTCGCCCCTCTTGCTGGATCGAGAAGGCGAGGACGTCACCGAGTCGAACATGTGCAGAACTCGGAGGTGCCGTGCTTTCGATACTTGGATCGGTCGGATCATGAAGACGTACGACTACATCAACCGCATTGATATAACGCTTTCGCGAATGGTCTACGAGGGTACGTAGACAAGACTCTCCCCTCTCGTTGCTATGCATCACCATGATCTTGCATGTGCGTAGGAAATTTTTGAAATTACTACGTTCCCCAACAATCTTAAGAGTGTCTTGACGATTTCATGCTTGGTGATTTCAGTGGTGTCGAGTGCATGAACTCATTTGTGATATCAGTGAGGCGATCAAAACGTCAGCTGAACATTCTCATTGTCAATTCTCTTGAAGCGGTTGAAGAGATTGCGAAGAACACTGATCCTTGAGTCTCTCTTGGTTGAGACGCCTTCATTGACCTTGGAGAGCCAGTCCCAGACTAGCTTTGCCTTTTCCAGAGCACTCACATGGCCATACTGTCCTTTGGTCAGATGACCACAGATGATGTTCTTGGTAGTAGAATCCAGTTGAATGAACTTCTTGACATCAACTGTGGTGACGCCTTCACCAGCCTTGGGAACGCCATTCTTGATGACATACCAGGGGTCGACATCAATGGCTTCAAGATGCATGCGCATCTTATTCTTCCAGTAAGGGTAAGCAGTGCCATCGAAGACAGGGCATGCAACAGAGACATTGATTATCCCTGTAGTCGACATAGCTAAAACTCCAGGTGGTTAAACCGAATCACACAGAACAAGGAAGCACCAAGCTTTGATACCAATTGAAAGTGCTAGTTATCGACTAGAGGGGGGTGAATAGGTGATTTTTATGGAAGTCTTCAAAACACAGGGACTTTGAAGACAAACAGTAGAAATGAACCTATTGATATGCAGCGGAAGGTAGACTACACTAGACAGGCCATAGTCAAGTGAGCAATGAAGTGAGAGCATGAAGACTATCAGCAGCTAGGTAGTATGGATCAAGATGGAAGAAAGTATGAAAGCAATCAATAACAGTCAATCATATCATGCAAGCAGGCAGTGACTCCACGAAGAAAAACTTTAAGTAAAGAGAGAGATAAGGATAGAACCAGTTGCTTGATGAGGACAGGTATTTGTTGGACCAGTTCCAGTTGTTGTGACAACATTACGTCTGGTTAGGGAGGCTGAGATTCAACTCAGAAGACCGCGTCTTCACCTTATCCCCCTTGAGCTAAGGACACACAATCCTCACCCAATCACTCTGGTATGTCTTCAAGGTAGACTTCCAAACCTTCATAGACTTCGTTCACCGGTGATCCACAATGACTCTTTGATGCTCAGAACATGACGCCTAACTGGCTGGAGGATTCACAGTCCTCAAGTGTAACAAGTCTTCAGATCACGCAGACAGAAAGACTTCAGGGATGCCTAACACTCTTTGGCTCTGGGTGTTTAGGGCTTTGTCCTCATAAGGATTTCTCTCTCAAAGGCTTCGAGGTGGATTGCTCTCAAACGACAAAAGCCGTGCACTAAATCTGAGCAGCCACCAATTTATGGTGTAGGGGGTGGGCTATTTATAGCCACTAGGCAACCCGACCTGATTTGTCCGAAATGACCCTGGGTCACTAAGGAACTGCCACGTGTCTAACGGTCAGATTTCAAACAAACGCAGTAGCTTGACTTGGGCTACAAGTAAAGCTGACTTATCCAACTCTGGATAAGATTTGCTCTTATTGTCTTCGCTCGAATTGTAGCGACCAGACCTCAAACAGTCTGATCTCTATGCTCAGGTGTCATCCCTGGATCAGTAATGCTGACACCACACAGTACTTGAAGAATTTATAACAGAGTAGCAATCACACACTTATTACATCGAGTGTCTCAATAGAGAACTTATTACAATAAATATGGCTTAAGGCCATCTAATAACGATAACAGCGGAAGGCTTAGAAGATAAGTGAGTCCATCAACTCCAACGGCATCACTGAGTATAGAACCACGACCTAAAAACTCCTTAATCATCGTCTGAAAAGTCTGCAACATTAACTTTGCAGCCCGAAAACGGGTCAGCACATGGAATATGCTGGCAAAGTAACACATAGAGAGTAATGGAATGAAACAGCTATACT
The DNA here is from genome assembly GCF_002162155.2 of Triticum dicoccoides. Taxonomy (NCBI): domain Eukaryota; kingdom Viridiplantae; phylum Streptophyta; class Magnoliopsida; order Poales; family Poaceae; genus Triticum; species Triticum dicoccoides. The sequence continues at coordinate 755,686,617 of NC_041382.1, forward strand.
ATATGCATATTTGGCTGGTGGAAGGCTCTATGGTTACAGTTTTGCGTAAAGCTAATTTTTCCCTACTGCAAAGGAATAAATTTTATTTAACTATCATGGTAGTTGTTAAATATTGAGAATGGTTGACAGCATTCTCAATCCCAATTAAGCATCATCATTAAACAAAACCCAACAAAATTAATTTAGAGTAACATGTTAAGATTCACATGATAATCCAAGTACTAGATACTCAAGATGTCCATAACCGGGGACACGGCTAACCATGATTAGTTTATACACTCTGCAGAGGTTTGCGCACTTTTCCCCACAAGACTCGATCACCTCCATTTGGTTTCTCGCACTACATGGTGTTTGAGAAACGGATGACCGAGACATAGTCTTTCAGAAGCGCTAGCACCTTACGATGGATAGACCGTTACACCTACTTTTCCCTACATCTGCTAGTCTACCCTGTAAGAGTTCGCACGACTTAATCAACTATGCTAGAGCCCATAATAGCTTGTGGCTGCACACAGAAGTTTCTAGTATGAAAAATCTCATGATCCCTTTGGGCCTGGGTGGCGGTCCATAAAGAAAATCAAGCAATCCTGGAATACCCAGGTACCTCAATCCACCCAGATGTGTGTTTAAGTTGCCACCTTAGAATAAACCATTAATTTTAACAACTCGCATCTGTCATGGATATCACTCACCCAATCCACGTCTACTAGCATAGCATGGCATAATAGGCAAACGTAGAAGTAACTCCCAAAGGTTTGATAATATAACAGGTAATAGGCACTACCTCAACTACTTCTCATCCCATAATTTAATTAGATACTAATCATGCAATGTTTGAGAATTAATCTAATGCAATAAAACTGGGTAGTAGGAGGTATGATCAAAGTGTTACTTGCCTTGCTGATGATCCGCGAAACCTAGAGATTCGAAGTAACAGGCGGCGCACTCCGGGTATTCTATCGCAGACAAACAAACAAGCATACAATAAGTATTCATCTAATGCACAGGTAAAACTCAAATAAGAGATCTAACCAGAAGGTTCAACTTAAGAACTCTGATTTGCAAAAAGAATCAAATCAAACGAAGCAACGAAAGTCAAACGGCAAAAGAAACAGAGTTTGTTTACTATTCTGGATCTAGGGCAATTTTTACAGTGGCAAAAACTTTTTTAAGTTGGTTAACCGGATAGAGGGTTTCGAGACGAAATTCCAGGCGCTTGAATCGCCTGATTCCGATAAACGAGCGAAAAGTTATACTAAAACGAAAATCGGATCAGAAATCGCGATCAGAAAAATCGCGGATTTAATCCGAGAAAAGAAAAATGACGAACGTTCGCTAGAATGAACGAATGAACGAACGAACGCTCGCTATTTAAATAAATCGGAAAAACTGATCTATTTAAAAAAACTGAAACTAAAAAAACGAACAAAACCGTCGGAAAAACCGAACGGTTTTTCGGGAAAAACCGGCGATAAGAAAAAAAAACTACCCGGCGAACTCGGGCGAGAGA
>NC_041382.1:755688605-755723042 GCF_002162155.2 Triticum dicoccoides
GCGGCGGTGGGGGCTGGGGCTAGGGTTTGGGGAGGCTCCCGGGCTGGGCTCCCCGGCTTATAAAGCCCGGACGGGCCTAGTGTCCAGGTCGGACACGGCCCGTAGGTCGGTTGCGTTTTTTTTAATTATTCTGCATAGAAAAACAAATAAAAGAAATACTAAACGGACTCCAAAAATCCCGAAATAAATTTTCCCGAGCTTCTAAAATCAAGCCGCACAAGGTGAACATTTATTTGGGGCCTAAATACAATTTTGAAAAACGCATATTTTTCCTAAATTCAAATAAAATAACGAAAAACTCCGAAATAAAAACTTATTTGATTTTATTATTAAATCCTCAATATTTCTTTATTTTGGGAAAGTCATTTTATTCCCTCTCTCATATTTTTGTAATAGAAATAATTGATGATAAAATAATTAAAATCAAATGGTCCTATTCTCAAAATTTGATAAAACTCAAATATGAAAATAACGAAATCCTCAACTCTCTCCGTGGATCCTTGAGTTGCGTAGGATTTCTAGGATCAAAACCAAAAGCAAATAAATATGATATGTAATGACGATCTAATGTATAACATTCCAAATTGAAAATTTGGGATGTTACACGAATACATAGGATTTGGTTAAGCATCACTACAGTCACTCTGACTTTGTTCACTTGGACCCCACTTAACAGTACGGTGGTTCGTATGACTCAACAAAGAAGAAAAAGGAAACTACGAAACAACTATGTCTTCGCAATCCATCGATGTCTTCTCACGTCATAGTCTTCAATGTGAAACTCTTCACAGACCACCATTGTCTTCAATGTCTTCACACATTTTTAGGGGTCATCTTCAGTAGGTAAAATGAATCAATGAGAGACTACTACCTGTGTTATCCTGCAATTCTCACAAACACATTAGTCCCTCAACCAGATTTGTCGTCAATACTCCAAAACCAACTAGGGGTGGCACTAGATGCACTTACAACCAGCCGTTGCGCCTGCCGCCGCTAGAAGTAGTCCGCCCACGCCGCGTGGTTGTCGGCGGGGTACTGGGGGCGGGCGCGCTGTGATAACCCACAAGTATAGGGGGTCGCAACTGTTTTTGATAAGTAAGAGTGTCGAACCCAACGAGGAGCTAAAGGTAGAACAAATATTCCCTCAAGTTCTATCGACCACCGATACAACTCTACGCACGCTTGATGTTTACTTTACCTAGAACAAGTATAAAATTAGAAGTACTTAGTAGGTGTTTTTGGGTAAGTTCACAAGAAAATAAAGAGCATGAAAATAAAACTAGGGGCTGCTAAGGTAAAGACACAACTAAAGTAAATATAGCGAGTGTGGAATAGTGATGATAGGAGTTGTGGAATTGTCCCTAGGCAACTGACTATGTTACTAGACCGGTAATCACTATTGCAATTCTATTTGAGGGAGAGGCATAAGCTAACATACTTTCTCTACTTGGATCATATGCACTTATGATTGGAACTCTAGCAAGCATCCGCAACTACTAAAGATTCATTAAGGTAAAACCCAACCATAGCATTAAAGTATCAAGTCCCCTTTTATCCCATACGTAAACAACCTACTTACTCGGGTTTGTGTTTCCGTCACTCACGCAACCCACTATAAGCAAATCATAAACATATTGCAAACCCTACAACGGGAATCCCTCACGCTTGCGCGACACGGAGGGCACAATAGGACAGCACCAACAAAATATGCAACTCAAACCAATCATAGCAATTCATCAATCACCGATAGGACAATAGAAATCTACTCAGACATCATAGGATGGCAACACATCATTGATAATAATATGAAGCATAAAGCACCATGTTCAAGTAGAGGGTACAGCAGGTTGCGGAAGAGTGGACCGTTGTAGATAGAGGGGGGAAGGTGATGGAGATGTTGGTGAAGATGGCGGAGGCGTTGGTGAAGATCGCGGTGATGATGATGGCCCCCGGCGGCGTTCCGGCGCCACCGGAAGTGAGGGGGAGCGAGCCCCCCTTCTTCTTCTTCTTCCTTGACCTCCTCCCTAGATTGAGGAGGGTTTTCCCTCTGGTCCTTGGCTCCCATGGCTTGGGAGGTGCGAGAGCCCCTCCGAGATTGGATCTATCTCTCTGTTTCTGCGTTCTGGTCTGGCTCTGTTTCACCGTTTCGCGTATATATGGAGATCCGTAACTCCGATTGGCCTGAAACCTTCGCCGTGATTTTTTCCAGAATATTAGCTTTCTTGCGGCAAAAGAAGAGCATCAACCACCTTACGGTGGGCTCACGAGGGTAGGCAGCGCGCCTAGGGGGAGGGGCGCGCCCCCCTGCCTCGTGACCACCTCGGGCACCGTCTCGCGTGGATTTTTCTTCTGGAATTTTCCATATTTTCCAAAAATAAGCTCCGTCCGTTTTTATCCCGTTTGGACTCCGTTTGATATGGATATTCTGCGAAACATAAAATATGCAACAGACAGGAACTGGCACTGGGCACTGGATCAATATGTTAGTCCCAAAAATAATATAAAAAATTGCCAAAAAGTATATGAAAGTGAATAATATTGGCATGGAACAATCAAAAATTATAGATACGACGGAGACATATCAGCATCCCCAAGCTTAATTCCTGCTCGTCCTCGAGTAGGTAAATGATAAAAAAGAATAATTTTTGATGTGGAATGGTACCTAGCATAATCTTGATCATATGTCTAATCATGGCATGAATATTAAGACACGAGTGATTCAAAGCAATAGTCTATCATTTGACATAAAAACAATAATACTTCGAGCGTACCAATAAAGCAATCATGTCTTTTCAAAACAACAAGGCCAAAGCAAGCTTATCCCTACAAAATCATACAGTTTGGCCATGCTTCATTTTCGTCACACAAAATGCCCCCATCATGCACAACCCCGATGACAAGCCGAGCAATTGGTTCATACTTTTTAACGTGCTTCAGCTTTTTCAACCATCACGCAATACATGAGCGCAAGCCATGGATATAGCACTATAGGTGGAATAGAAGATAATGATGGAGGTTATGTGGAGAAGACAAAAAAGGAGAAAGTCTCACATCGACGCGACTAATCAACGGGCTATGGAGATGCCCATCAATTGATGTCAATGCGAGGAGTAGGGATTGACATGCAACGGATGCACTAAGAGCTATAAGTGTATGAAAGGTCAACAAAAGAAACTAAGTGGGTGTGCATCCAACTTGCTTGCTCATGAAGACCTAGGGCATTTGAGGAAGCCCATCGTTGGAATATACAAGCCAAGTTCTATAATGAAAATTCCCACTAGTATATGAAAGTGATAACTCAAGAGACTCTCTATATGAAGAACATGGTGCTACTCTGAAGCACAAGTGTGGTAAAAGGATAGTAACATTGCCCCTTCTCTCTTTTTCTCTCATTTTTTTCATTTTTTTTGGGCCTTCTCTTTTTTTTGGCCTTTCTCTCTTTTTTTATTTTTTTATTTTTTTGTCCGGAGTCTCATCCCGACTTGTGGGGGAATCATAGTCTCCATCATCCTTTCCTCACTAGGGCAATGCTCTAATAATGATGATCATCACACTTTTATTTACTTACAACTCAATATTACAACTTGATATCTAGAACAAAGATATGACTCTATATGAATGCCTCCGGCGGTGTACCGGGATGTGCAATGATCTAGCGTAGCAATGACACCAAAAAACGGACAAGCCATGAAAACACCATGCTAGCTATCTTACGATCATGCAAAGCAATATGACAATGAATGCTCAAGTCATGTATATGATGATGATGGAAGTTGCATGGCAATATATCTCAGAATGGCTATGGAAATGCCATGATAGGTAGGTATGGTGGCTGTTTTGAGGAAGATATAATGAGGCTTATGTGTGATAGAGCGTATCGTATCACGGGGTTTGGATGCACAGGCGAAGTTTGCACCAACTCTCGAGGTGAGAAAGGGCAATGCACGGTACCGAAGAGGCTAGCAATGATGGAAGGGTGAGAGAGCGTATAATCCATGGACTCACATTAGTCATAAAGAACTCATATACTTATTGCAAAGGTTTATTAGCCCTCGAAGCAAAGTACTACTACGCATGCCCCTAGGGGGATAGATTGGTAGGAAAAGACAATCGCTCGTCCCCGACCGCCACTCATAAGGAAGACAATCAAAGAAACACCCCCATGCTTCCAATTTGTCACACAACGGTTACCATACGTGCATGCTACGGGACTTGCAAACCTCAACACAAGTGTCTCTACAATCCACAACCACCCACTATCATAACTCTAATATCACTATCTTTATATCGCAAAACTATTGCAAGGAATCAAACATATCATATTCAGCGATCTACAAGTTTATGTAGGATTTTATGACTAACCATGTGCATGACCAGTTCCTGTCATCTCTCTAAATAGATATAAGTGAAGCAAGAGAGTTTAATTCTTTCTAAAAAATATATGCCCAAGCTCTAACAAATATAAGTGAAGCAAAAGAGCATTCTACAAATGGCGGTTGTCCAAGTAAAGAGAAACAGGCAATCCAAACTTCAAATGATATAAGTGAAGCACATGAAGCATTCTATAAAGCCATACTCAAAAGATATAAGTGAAGTGCATAGAGAATTCTATAAATCAACCAAGGACCATCTCATACCAGCATGGTGCATAAAAGAAAAAATAAAAACCTAAATGCAAAAGACGCTCCAAGATTTGCACATATCACATGAATGAAACGAATCCGAAAACATACCGATATTTGTTGAAGAAAGAAGGGATGCCTCCCCAGCATCCCCAAGCTTAGACGCTTGAGTATCCTTGAATATTTACTTGGGGTGCCTCAGGCATCCCCAAGCTTGATCTCTTGCCTCTCTTCCTTCTTCTCGCATCGAAACCTTCTCAATCAAACACTTCATCCACACAAAACTTCAACAGAAAACTCGGTAAGATCCGTTAGTATAATAAAGCAAATCACCACTCTAAGTACTGTTTCAAACCAATTCATATTTTGTTTTTCATTGTGTCTACTGTAACATAACTTTTTCATGGCTTAATCCACTGATATAAATTGATAGTTTCATCAAAACAAGCAAACTATGCATCAAAAACAGAATCTGTCTAAAACAGAACAGTCTGTAGCAATCTGAACATTCACCATACTTCTGATACTTGACAAATTCTGCCAAAATCAGGAAAACTAAACAATTTTTAAAGAAAGACATTGCAAAAAGAATCAGAACCATTTGATGTTCCAGTAAAAAATTAAAATTCGCGCACTACAGCCAAAGTTTATGTCCTGCACCGCACAAACCAACAAGCATTGTAAACATCCTAAAGGCAAACCTTGGCACATTATTTTTATAATACAATGGAATTGTACAAGGAGATAATTATTTTTGTTGAAAAGTTTCTGTAATCAAGATTCACAAAGTTTTCGTGAGCATGAACAAAGTTCAAGGAGCTCTCCCACTTCAACAATGCTTGTCTTTCTCACTTTCACTTTCCTTTTTGAAAAGTTTTGGGTTCCCCTCTCTATTTTTGTTATTTTTAAACTATATGAAAGCACTCAACATAAATAAATGACTCTCTAAAACTTCCGGGTTGTCTCCCTGGCAGCGCTTTCTTTAAAGTCATTAAGCTAGGCATATAGTGCTCAAGTAGTGAATCCACCCGGATCCCAAGGTATATCAAAGCCAATTTTAATTAACAATGATTTGTAATTTAGTAGTGAGCACAAAGCAACATATGTCAAGCAATGACGAAGTCTAACTCTCTTTCTATGCATCGGCATGTCATAAAAGAACAATTCATGCACACATAATAAAGGCCAATGCATACTATAAACAGTTTGTTGCAATTTTATCGTATGGGAACATAGAGAGGCGGAGATATAGTTCCTCTCTCATAATAATTGCAAGTAGGAGCAGCAAGCACATGCATATTATATCTATCAAAATCATCATGTGCAACGGTAAAAGGCAACCCATCAATATAATCCTTAAGAAGTGCAAGCTTCTCCGATATAGTGTAGTCGGGAGAATTCAAAAAGATAATATGACTATCATGCGTGGGTGCAATAGCAACAATTTCATGTTTAACATAAGGAACTATAGCAAGTTCATCTCCATCGGCATAATTCATATTGGCATCTTGGCCACAAGCATAGCAAGCATCATCAAAAAGGGATATTTCAAAAGAATCAACGGGATCATAACAATCATCATAGCAACCATCCTTCCGTAAGCACGAAGGGGAATTAAATAATGTATGAGTTGGAGGGTTACTCTCATTAGAAGGTGGGCACGGGTAGCTAATCCGCTCTTCCTCCTTTTGTTCTTCGCTCTCCTCATTATCTTTTTCATCCAATGAGCTCATAGTTTCATCAATTTCTTATTCCATAACTTCCTGCAAAATATTAGTCTCTTTTTGGACAGCGTTGACTTTCTTCATAAAAGCATTAATATAGTAATTGTATTCATAATTTTCATAGCAATATCTAAGTATAGCAAGATTTTCAGGCCTATAAACATCATCATCTAAAGCTTCATACTTTTCAAACAAAGATTCAATTTCATAAGCAGCCTTAAAAGCAACAAATTCTTCTATTTGTTCCACATCATAGTAATCATATATACCATTAGCATAAGAAGCTAAGGTTTCATTATCATTAAATTCGCATGAAAAGGGAAGGTGTGGAGCCTCCATCCTAGAGCAACAAGTATAATCATATTCCAAGCATAGTTGTCTAGCATACCACTGCAACATAATAAATTGATCCCATAATAGTTTCCCTTTTTGTGTCGAGTGATAATCCCTAAAGTATTCACGTTGATCCAACGTGTCTCCCATTATAAAGTTGAATGGGGTTTTCTCAGGATTATTAAAGTAGTACATAATATTTCTCACATAATGAGAATCGAGGGTTTTAGGAGTTACCCCATCCTCATGAGTAGCAAGTACAACTAATTCTTTTGGTATTTTGCGTTTCATATCCATAACTAAAGATAGAGAACAACTAAGAACAGCAAATAAAAATTACTTAGTGATAAAGCAAACAAGCACACACGAGAATATTCACCCCACGCTATTGCTCCCCGGCAACGGCGCCAGAAAAAGGTCTTGATAACCCACAAGTATAGGGGATCGCAACAGTTTTCGATAAGTAAGAGTGTCGAACCCAACAAGGAGCTAAAGGTAGAACAAATATTCCCTCAAATTCTATCAACCACCGATACAACTCTACGCACGCTTGACATTTACTTTACCTAGAACAAGTATAAAACTAGAAGTACTTTGTAGGTGTTTTTGGGTAAGCTCGCAAGAAAATAAAGAGCACGAAAATAAAACTAGGGGCTGCTAAGGTAAAGACACAACTAAAGTAAATATAGCGAGTGTGGAATAGTGATGATAGGAGTTGTGGAATTTTCCCTAGGCAACTGACTATGTTACTAGACCGGTAATCACTATTGCAATTCTATTTGAGGGAGAGGCATAAGCTAACATACTTTCTCTACTTGGATCATATGCACTTATGATTGGAACTCTAGCAAGCATCCGCAACTACTAAAGATTCATTAAGGTAAAACCCAACCATAGCATTAAAGTATCAGTCCCCTTTTATCCCATACGTAAATAACCTACTTACTCGGATTTGTGTTTCCGTCACTCACGCAACCCACTATAAGCAAATCATAAACATATTGCAAACCCTACAACGGGAATCCCTCACGCTTGCGCGACACGGAGGGCACAATAGGACAGCACCAACAAAATATGCAACTCAAACCAATCATAGCAATTCATCAATCACCGATAGGACAGTGAAAATCTACTCAGACATCATAGGATGGCAACACATCATTGGATAATAATATGAAGCATAAAGCACCATGTTCAAGTAGAGGGTACAGCGGGTTGCGGAAGAGTGGACCGTTGTAGATAGAGGGGGGAAGGTGCTGGAGATGTTGGTGAAGATGGCGGAGGCGTTGGTGAAGATCGCGGTGATGATGATGGCCCCCGGCGGCGTTCCGGCGCCACCGGAAGCGAGGGGGAGAGAGCCCCCCTTCTTCTTCTTCTTCCTTGACCTCCTCCCTAGATGGGAGGAGGGTTTCCCCTCTGGTCCTTGGCTCCCATGGCTTGGGAGGGGCGAGAGCCCCTCCGAGATTGGATCTATCTCTCTGTTTCTGCGTTCTGGTCTGGCTCTGTTTCACCGTTTCGTGTATATATGGAGATCCGTAACTCCGATTGGCCTGAAACCTTCGCCGTGATTTTTTCCCGAATATTAGCTTTCTTGCGGCAAAAGAAGAGCGTCAACCACCTTACGGTGGGCTCACGAGGGTAGGCGGCGCGCCCAGCGGGAGGGGCGTGCCCCTCTGCCTCGTGACCACCTCGGGCACCGTCTCGCATGGATTTTTCTTCTGGAATTTTCCATATTTTCCAAAAATAAGCTCCATCCGTTTTTATCCCGTTTGGACTCCGTTTGATACGGATATTCTGCGAAACATAAAACATGCAACAGACAGGAACTGGCACTGGGCACTGAATCAATATGTTAGTCCCAAAAATAATATAAAAAGTTGCCAAAAAGTATATGAAAGTGAATAATATTGGCATGGAACAATTAAAAATTATAGATACGACGGAGACGTATCACGCTGCTCCTTCGTCAGGGACGACCGCACGCGGTCGACCTTGGCGGTGAAGGTGCCGGGGCGCGTCTCGACGTCAGGCACCGGGGGAATGGGGACGCCGCCGTTGTTGAGCCTCCACCCCGTCGGCCCAGCGCGCTTGTCCGGCGGCGCCGGGATGTTGGCCTGGAACAGGAGCCACGCCTCCCACTCCTGGAGTGAGCGGCGGCCGAAGCCGTTGGCCGCCGCGGTGTCGCCATGGAAGCGTTCGTCCATCGCTGCAGAGGGAAGGGAAGGGGAGGACGGGGGAGATAGCAGAGCTCGACGGCGCGGACGGGAGAGAGCAGAGACTCGGCGGCGGCTGGTTTGGGCTCGGCCTAGTGTGGCCAGCGGCGAGGAAGAGCGGCGGGTTTTATAGTCCGCGCCGCGTGTACGCGTGGCGGGAGGGGAGGCGTCGCCGCGCCGCCCGTGAGGAATCAATGGCAAGGCTGACCGGCGGCAGCCTTGCCATTGATTCCTCGCGCGAAATCGAGGTGCTTTGGAGGAAGACGAGGCGTCGTCGTCTTGCTGACGCGGCTGGCCCGCGGCTCTTTCCCGCCAAAATCGCTCGCCCCGGCGCCCCCGGACGCCCCACCGCGCCGGGTTCGGCCTGGGTACGCCGGCGCCAGTTTCGGCCCAAACTGGCGAAAAACGGACTCCTGAAGGCGCGATTTGGCCGATTTTTAAGCGCCGGCGCGGCAAAAACATTTAAGGAGGGTTTGTTGGAGACACGGTTGGAGATGCTCTTAGTACGTAACCCCTCAATGGCCAAAAGCAGGACTCCGACTGTTGTTGAATACTCTACTTGGATGCTACGGCATGTATATGGAACGCGACTAGGGACCGGTATAGTGCAAGACAAGCTAAAACTACACACTGCTTTGCTTCAGTAAGTAGCTCAGGCAAAAAAAAAAAAGTAGCTCATGCAAGTAGCTAGCGACAGCGATTCTACACCACGGATCTCCGGTCGATCGAGTGACGCAGACCGGATCGATACTGCGGCGATTCACCGTGCGAATGCATCCATCATTTTCCTAAGATGAACAGAACACATATACGTGTCTCGTTTTGGCCCGTGTTGCTGACGATCTGAGTCAAGCGAATAATGCATGCCTGCGATGGGCCCCAGACCACCCCTTTCATGACGTAAACGATAAGCGCGTATCAATCAACATGGGTGCCTTTGCTGGGTCGGCCGGGTACACTGTCACGAGAGAACAAGAACAGTGCTCCAGGAGCACAATCCCGAGCCTTTTCGCGGCATGGAAAGGCCGTCGTACGCATGGCCGGCCGGAAAAAATGCTTCATTTCTAGCTTGGCTTGCGCGGCGCACCAACAGATATGAGAGTCTCAAACTCGTAGCTGTCCGTTATCTGCATACAGAAATCAGGGTGGATGGGTGGGTGGGCGGGGTTTGGAGAATAACTCAAGAGGATTAGCATGATGCATATGCATGCGTCAACGGTCAACCCAGAACAGACCGGCAACCCACATCCACGCACAAACTGATAGTAGCTCATTGACGGGCCACTTGCCATTAACAACGGATGGCGCATGCAATTGTAGTGGGGATGGGATGTTAACAATGCATCGTGTCATCGATCAGACGACCTGAAATTAAGCCGATGTAAAAGTGAGGATTGCAACCGTGCAACCTGGCGAGGTAGAAGGTCCATCGCCGCCGCAGAGGTAGATAGAGACATGTGTCATCTTGGGCCACCTCTCCTGGGCCAGGTAGCACGCCTGCCGGAAAAGGAGTTCAGAAACAAATTCGATTCCTTCCGTCCTCGACACTCGATCTCACATCGGTCTCGCGGGAAAGAGGGGATGAAAACATAACAGAGCGATGCACTCTGCCTCGTGAAGCAAGTCGGAATCGCCGTCCGTCCAAAGGGCCACGAATCTGTGACGTGATGTTGCTCCATCTAGCGCATAACCAACCAATCTCTATCAACTTTGAGCGTAAAATAATGGAAGAGAAGTAGCGGTGAGGCATGCCGCATTGATGCGATCACAACGCACACTGATGGAGTCGGTAGCTGCACCCAGCTGGCGAGCAACGGAGAAAATTGATAGTCCATGGGCCAAGCTTAGCTATAATCCAAATTCCTATGTGTTGATGGATGATAGCACCAATCAACGGAGGGTCGACCAATCGCCTGCAGATTTGCACGCCCCCACGAACTGAATTAACAAATGAAAAGCCGTTGATGGATGACATGCAATTGTTCTACTACTACTAGTGAAGACGGAATACCAAGACACCGCAGTTAACAATCTATTACTAGGTCCGCCCCGGAGATTTATACACCGCTGCCTTTGAAACTCCGGCCCTTTGTCACGATTGAAGTCATCAGTGACGATCCATTCGTCCTCGACACACACATGCATCAATCGAAATCCTTGAGAGGCAAGGATCTCCGCCAAAAAGGCGTAGCAGCACTAGGACCATGATGTATCCATCGCTATGGAAACGGAAGCGTGCTTATTAATTCCATCGTGCACTAAACCTTTCAGCTCTCGTGCTCTTCCGTTGCTGATAGATGGATAAAATAATCCACACAAAAAGGTTGGAGGAAAATTCTTGGTGAACCGGTGAGGTATGCATCAACGGTGGATGCGGTGTGTGAACGGCGCCAGATAGCTACTTCGCTGTTAGCAATGACACGTAGACCAATCGCCGTGCGAATCTGCAGAGACCCCGGTACGTAGAAGCAGCGGGTAAGAACGAATTAAAATGTGTGCTCATGGATCATGGATGACGTGCTACTAATGCAGTGTGGATGAAATACTTTTTTGTTATTGCGACCCGCAGTTAACAATGCATTAGGTCATAATCAGATGTTAGGACTCGTGACCGAAGTATACATCATGTGGGGATTTTAAAATTAAGCAGATTTAACAGCGACGAGTGCAACCGCACGGTTGTGTAGTGCATAATCAGTCAGGAAAAGCTGAAAGCTCTTGAGTTTTTATGGTCAGTAATAAAGGTGGATTTGACATTTCTTTTTTCCTTTCGGTTGCATCCGTCCATCGCTTTTGCTCTGTCGCTATAGCTGGCTTGCTTGAGAGGAGGAGGTCTGGCGAGTGGCAAGAGTCTGGTGTCCGGACCCGGACGGGACGGATGGCGCGCGACGGGGGACGGCCGCAGATCTGCAGGGCACTATTTCCGCTGGGCCATTGGCAACGACTTTGCCGAGTCGTGTCGACTCGTCCGGCCGGACTGGCCAGCTATCAAACACTGGATACACTGTCGCTTCTCGCTATCTTTTCCTAATAGTGTATAGTTAGTACTCCCTCTGGTCCTTTTTAGTCTGTATATAAGTTTTGTCTGAAATCAAAGCATCTCTATTTTGACCGAATTTATAGAAAAAAGTATTAACATTTACGATGCCAAATCAATTTTGTTAGATTCATTACGAAATGTAGTTTCATGGGATATATATTTGGTATGGTAGATATTGATATTTTTAAATATATATTTGGTCAAACTTTGACTTGATCCAAATCTAATATGCAGAATAAAAAGGACCGAAAGGAGTACGTGACCCTAACCCAACACTGGAGCCGCCAGCCATGGCCAAAGGCAGAACTGCGACTGTTGTTGAATACTCTACTTGGATGATGCTACGTCATGGAACGCTTCTAGCTGGTTCCCCTTGGCGGCTAGCCAGCGGCAGTGCCAGACAAGCTAGAATTACACTTGTCCAACAACTTGCTCAAGCAAGTAGTGGAGTAGTACATACTTGAACCGATTCCTGATGCCCTCGCTAGCGACCCTACAGGCACGGCCGCATGCACAGGGCTCTCCACATAGATAGGTCCATCCATCGATCGTTTTCCCAGGCTGAACGTATATATTGTCTCGTTTTCCCAGTCAAGCGAACACTCCATGCGATGTGCGCGCATCTTAGGATGTGTTTGATAAGGTACATGAGCTCAAAAGATTCCCTATAGAACCATATTTTGACTGTTTGACAGGATGTATGGGCTCATCTCATGCACAGGCTTGCTGAGTTGAGCACACCCAGATAGGGTGCATGGAGGTAGCCATGCTCGCCCTGGTCCTAAAAAAACGTTCACAATTTCAAAAATTGTTTAAATTCTCAAAAATATTTAAAATATTTAAAAATATAAATTAATTTTCCAAAAGAATGTTCACAATTTTATACTTGGATTAAATCTTAAAAAAACCAGATTTTTTTTAAATTATCAAAAATGTTTATAATTTTTTTTAAATTATCAAAAATGTTTATAATTATAATTTTAGTATAAATTTTCCAAAAAATAGAATTTCAAATATCATTTAAATTAAGAAAATAGAATTCTGATTTGTTTTTACTTTTTAAAAAGTTGTATAAACTTTCGGAAAATGTTCAGAATTTCTTTAAATTTTTTAAAAATGTTCAGAATTTCAAAGTTTGTTTCAATTTTCGAAAAAACAGTTTGTTTATTTTGTAAAAAAATAGGTATTCCAGAATGTGTTTAAATTTTTTGTTCACCATTGAAGAAAAATATTCAAAATTTAAAATTGTTCAACATGTTTAAATACGTGCAGACTGTCAAACGAAATCTCATGTCTCAGCACATACAACGCTATCAAACAATAGCAAATGCATGTACTCAGCATGTCTAGAATTAAGAGCATTTCCAACCGCGCCCGCAGAAAGGCCTCCCCATGCGATTTTTTCGCGCTAGCGCAGAAAAATCGGCCCAGTCACGCCCCAGGAGCCCGATTTTCGCCGGCCTGGGCCGAAATTAGCGCCGGCGGACCCAGGCCGAACCCGGCGCGCTGGGGGACGCTCGGGGACGTCGGGGCGAGCGGTTTTGCCGCGAAAGAGCCGCGGGCCCGCCGCGTCAGCGAGACCGCGCGTCGTCTTCCCCCCACGCCTCGGTTTCCCGCGGTGAATCAATGGCAAGGTTGCCGCCGGTCAGCTTTACCATTGATTTCTCACGGGCGGCGCATCATGGGACGGCGCCGACGCCTCCCCTCCCTCGCACACGTACACACGGGCGCGACGCGGCTATATAAAGCCGGCGGTTACCCTCGCCTCTGGCCACACCAGCCCTAGCCCTAGCCGCCCTAGCCGCCGAGCTCTGCCTCTCCCGAGCGCCGCCGTCGAGCCCTCGCTCTCCCTCCCTTCCCGATGGCCGAGCGTTTCCCCGGAGATGAGGCGGCGGCCAACGGCTTCGGCCGCCGCTCGCTCCGCGAATATGAGTCTTGGCTCCTGTTCCAGGCGAACATCCCAGCGCCGCTGGGCCGACTAGCTGGAAGCTCAGCAACGGGGGAGTGCCCATTCCCCCGCTGCTCGACGCCGTGGCCAAACCCGGGTACTTCGCCGAGGAGGTCGACGTCGTGCGCGCCTCCCTCACCGACGCCCAACTCTCCCTCGCCCAGTACGCCGCTGACAACCATGCGGCTTGGGCGGCGTACTTCGAGCGCCGTCAGCAGCAGCGGCTGGCGTCCACCAACGATGCGGCGGTGGTCGCCGGCATGAAGAACAGCGAGGGGTGCCGCCTGTGGTGGGGCATCCTCGGACGTACACTCGAGGGCGTGCTGACGCACCTCGAGGGCGGCAACGACCCGTCGTTGGCGTACCCCCCGGCGAGGGCGGCCGCCCAGGCGCACCACGACGCGATGGGCCATGGGCGCCAAGGAGGTTCGGCTCCTCCTCTTCTTCCTCCTCCTCGCGCTCTTCCTCGCACTCCTCCGGCACTCCGGCGCTGCTCGGTGTCAAAGTCGAACCCGCGGCGGAGTCGCCGCTCGGCCGGCGCACTCGCCGCGCCGGCATCGTCATCAACGAGGGCGGCCGGCGCGCCTCCTCGTCGGCTCCTCCTCCGCGCTTCGTCAAGCCAAAGACGGAGCCGGGGCTCGCGCCGGTGAAGGCAGAGCCGGGGCTAGCCGCCATGAAGACGGAGCGCGGCGACGTCAAGCGCGACGACGACGCGGCCCTTGAATGGGCACGCCAGGACTCCCTCAAGATGGCGATGGAGCGCCAGTGCGCCGCCCTGCAGCACTTCGCGGAGCGCCGCCTGGGCCGCGACGAAGGAGGAGTCGTCATCATCAACGACAGCGACGACGCCGCCGCGCCGCCGCCGCCACCAGTCCGCCATGGCGACGCCGGGTCCAGCAGGGGTGCCCGCGTCAAGGAGGAGAAGGCCGACGACGAGGATGGCGGCGACGACGGCGACTACTCGGTGTTCAACAAGTTTCTTTTAGATTAGTTTATTATATATTTGCTATGTAATGAAAATCGGCAAACTTTGTCCAAATATATGCGCAAGTTGGCCGAAATTTGTCGTGTTTAGCCGAACTTCACCGAACTGTGCCGAAATTTGCTATACTTTTTTTATTTAATCGTGCCTGAGGGCGGCTCTGGGGCCGGCGGCTGGGGACCAACTCGCCCCCAGGCCCATTTTTTGCGCCGGCTCACCCCCAGGCGGCGATTTTAGACAGCCTCTGAGGGACCAACGGCTGGAGATGCTCTAACATGTCTCAAAAGGAAACAACAATTCTTTGGTGGAAACTCCTACCAAACACACCCTTAAGAGTCCCGACGGCCGCCAAACCACCCCTTTCATGACGTACACCATAAGCGCGTATCCATCCTCATCCTGCCCAGGTACACTGTCACTGAAGATTTGGCGACAGAACAAGAAGAGTATTTCCTCTGTTTCTTTTTACTTCACATATAAGATTTGATCAAAGTCAAACTACATAAAGTTTGACCTAATTTATATAAAAAAATATAAACATCTACAATATTAAAACTATATAGTATGAAAATACGTTTCATGATGCATCTGATAATATTGATTTCATATTGTGAATGTTAATATTTTTTAGTATAAAATTAATCAAACTCTACAAAGCTTAACTTTGACTAAATCTTATATGCCGACTAACAAGAAACGGAGAAAGTACATGGAAGCGTACGCATCCTGCAGAGGAAAGGGATGGCTCGGTAACGAATCATCAGCGGCTGGCAGGCCGGAAAACAGACTTTCTAGCTACGTAGCGCAGCGCCGAGCGCATCCTGGTCGCACCAACACCCCCAGCCCCTGTACATATCAATCTGCTCTGCTTGGAGAGTCTCAGCTACGAGCGGTCCCTTCTCTGCCTGAAAAATGAGGATGGGTGGGTGAGGTTCGTAGAATAATGAAAGAGAAGTATTTCCTCCGTTCTGAATTATTTGTTTTGAATTTGTCTAGATACAAATATATCTAGACTCATTTTAGTGCTAAATACCTCCGTATATAAATCCAAGACAAGTAATTCGGAACGGAGGGAGTATCTCTTCATTTCAAAATAGATGATTCAATATTGTACTAACTTTAGTAATGCATATGCATGCGTCAACGGTCAATGCAGTGCCGGGACAAACCAGCAGCCCACATACACGCACAAACTGATAGTAGCTCATTGACGGGCCACTTGCCATTAACAACGGATGGTGCATGCAATTGTAGCGGGGATGGGATGTTAACAATAACCCGCAGTTAACAATGCATTCTCTCATGATCAGACGTTAAGAATTGATCTGAAAATTCAGCCGATGAAACAGTGAAGATTGCCACCACGCAACATGGCGCGGGAGATGGTCGATCACTGCGCAGAGGTACATTTTGTTTTGTTTTTGTTTTAGACCAGGCGCAGAGGCACATAGAGAACGTGCCTTGTGTTTGGGCTATAGCAACCTCTCCTGGGCCAGGTAGGCAGGTACTCTGTCGTGGAAATCTTGGCCATACGTAGTACACCTGCCGGAAAAGGAGTATGGCCATGGAGCGCGTGCGAGGACTCCGGGCACAAATTCGATACCTTCTTCCTCGGCACTCTCTCATCGATCGCTCTCGCACGGAAGTGAGGATGAAAACAGAGCAGCGATGTACCACGAATCTGTAACGTGATATTGCTGTATCTTGCGCCCAATCAATTCATCTCTATCAACTTTGAGCACCAAGCTGTCAGTTCTTTGCCTCGAGACAGAAATCACGGTGGGCACGGTAGGCTTCGTAGAATAATGGAAGAGAATTGGCATGCGTGCGTCAACGGTCCACGAGGTGATCAACACACTGATCGGTCGATAGCTACACCCAGCTGGCGAGCAATGGATGAAACTAAATAAATACTAGACCATTGGCAGCTTAGCTAATCCAAATTGGCAAATTCTCATGCGTTGATGGATGACAGAACCAACCAACGGAGGGCTGAACAATCGCCCTGCAGATTTGCACGCGCCCACGAACTGAATCAACAAATGAAAAGCCGTTGATGGATGAATATCAAGACACCGCGGTTGACAATCTATTACTAGGTCCTAATCAGATGTTAGAACTCGTGAACAAGCTACTCCATGTCAAGTTGGGCTTAAATAAAATGTCAAGCGGAGTTAAGAGCAACTCTAACCGGTCGATCCAAACGGACGGCGTTTTTGTCCGTTTGAGCCTCATTTTATCGGCGCGCCAAAAAAGAGTCTTGCAAGCATTTAAAAAATAAATACATGCATTTAATTAAACATAAAACCCAGCCACAAAGGCCGGCGAAAGTCCACATTACATTAATTAAACAATAAAAACTAGACACGCGCAGCCCTAAGCGTCCGCATCGGCGACAGCATTTGCGTCGGGGCCGGTGAGGTCGATCAACGTCGGTGCAGAGCCGGCCCAGGGGAACGCCGTGTTCCAGAGGCCGGCGATGTCGGGCTGCGCCGCCGCTGCCTGGGCCTAGCGCGCCTCCTCTTCGGCCTCGAGCTCGAGTATCTGCAAGCGATCACCCTCCCGGCTCTCCTCGGCCAGCCGAACGTGGCGCCAGTGGTCGAGATAGGCCACCTCCTGCTTCTCGCTGACCCACTCGCACACTACTCTGGTCCAGGAGTAGCGCTCGAGGTAGGCCGGCTCCTCCGGCTCAGCTTTGGGCGGGGACAGCGGGGTCACCGGCGGCACGACGCAGTCGCCCGCCACAGTGAGGGCCATGGTCTCCGCCATGGCAGCCTCAAAAGTCGCCTCATCCGCCTCCCTCCATCGCTCCTCCTCCTCGCTCTCCTTAATGGCCGCCTGGTAGGCGGCCTCGGCCTCGTAGTCCTCGTCGCAGACGACGAGCGTGGGCGACGGCAGGCTGTGGTCCGCATGGGCCCTTGCCGTCCGCGGCGCCGTCGGCACTGGGATCCTCTTCGGATCCAAATGCCAGTCAAGCGGCAGCGTCGCGTCGGGGTACGGCAGAGGCACGCGGTGGTGCCGGTGCCACTCGGCCAGGTGCAATGGCACATTGATGTGCTGCCTCTGTCGGGGAACGTGCGGCGGCGCGGGGAGGGCGGGGAGGGAGGGGGAATGGCGGGCGGGGCCCTTGCCCTTGCGGTTGCTGCCGATGCCGGAGAAGAAGCCCATGCTGGCGGTGGCTAGGGTTGTCGCCGGCGTGGGGGCAGGGGTGGCCAGATGGGGACGAGGGTGAGTGTCAGTGGATCAGGACGGCCCCGCCGCATGCCCAGCTTAAAAAAGGACGACCGTCGTCGCTGACGCATGAGCCCAAGGTGGCAGTCGTCATAAATATTGTTGACCGTCGTAGTTGGACGGCCGTCAGGTGGGGACGCGGCGGACGGCGAGGAGACGCGCAGTGCATCTGCTTTGCGTCCGCGCCGACGCATTTCAGGCGCAATTTTGAACCGGAAATGGGTCGGCGCGGATGCCGGGCGGACACGATTTGAGTTTGGGTCGGCGCATTGGGCCGCCACTTTTATCCGCTCCGACCCAAACGGACGCGGGTGGACGAAATGGGTCGCCCCATTGGAGTTGCTCTAACAGCCGAGGATTGCAACCGTCCAACGTGACGCCGGACACGATCGCCGGCGCGGGCTAGATAGATACGTGCTCGTGTCGTCCAGTCCTGGCTATTGTGTGCCTAGCTAGAGCTGTGCGCACGTGCAGATGAAAGAAGAAGAAAATGGAACGTGCAGAGGTCATTTCCATGAACGCACACACACACCCTACCCTTATAAGCACCTCCGAAAGACTGAGCCGGCATGTCATCTTGAAATATACGAAGTCATCGAAGGCACCTTGTCGTCGACGGAAACGTCTTCAACCACTAAAAGTGCATCGCCGTATATCCAGGAATAATGCGAGCACCAGGATTTGGACCCTGGTGGGCTGAGGATACCACTGTCCCTCTAACCATCCAATCACAAGTTGGTTCGCACCGGTGATCAAGTAAAGTAATGTATTCCCTCCCGAATCCGTCAGATGGGCCTCCCCCTCCAGTGACTTGACCGGCACCCCTCTCTTGGCCCGGCCAGGTACTCTGTCATGGAAAATTTGGCGATGCTCCGCACTTTTATTAGCGCTCAAATTTGATTCCAGAACTCTGTCGTGGAAAGAAGTATAGTCGTGCGTGTGTGCGCAGACTCCAGAAACAAATTTGATTCCGTGTTCGTTGGCAGTCGCTCTCGCGTGAAGGAGAAGAAGAAAACAAAGCAGAGCGATGTACTCTGCCTCGCGAAGCAAGTCAGGATCACAGTGAGTTGATCAGCTTCTCCTTTAGAACAGAAAGACCCAAGCTGGCTATCATTTATATCAACAAGGTGGAAGATGATGAAGATGATGAAGATGATGAGGACTCACTTCATGAAGCCATCGTAGCTCAAAGAATGAGGCTGAGCGAGAAGGAGGTGTGCAACCTATGGGACATAATTTCGCCATGTGATGACTTTGTCGAGGTGCCATTCGTGACCGACCTGACAAGTACCATGGTCGATCGGCATGATATGGTATGTTATACTAACTGTAGTAATTTGATATTCTTAGTGAATCTGATGATATGCTTTATTGTTATACTTACAAATGCAAATTATCCGATGATATGCTTAGTGAATCTGATGAAATGCTTAGTGCAGTGTCCAATGATATGTTGTGTGGAATCTAGTCGACGATATACTTTAGTGTAGAGTCCGATCACATGCTTATTAGTGTAGAATCTAAGAAACTATTAATAGTGTAGATAATCCATATATACTTTAGTAGAATTTATGCTTAGTAAAAATGTGTAGTATTGTGTCTTTTGATAGTGTAGAAATCTATACTTAGTAGAACTATATTAGCAAGAGTATGTGCGAGGCTACTTATTAATTGATATGTTTTTCTTATTCAGAAATTACCAAATAAACTATCTATGAGTTGTGGTATCGAGCCTGATGAAGAAGGCTTAGCTGGAAGACGCCTTACCGCAAGGGACTCCGTCACCACCTGTACTTACGGCATGGACACGGACGGTCGCACACATTTAAGCTCAGTTGGGTGGAAGAGATTCCTCGTTGGCAAGAATCTGTTGGACAGGCCATCCTAATTACTATCAGGAACACCCACCGACCAGGCTTGAGGATGTTGATCGTCGTTGATATCTTCTAGAACTTCATATGTGTGTGTGGTTGTATGGCTGTATATGCTATATTTATGTGAGGATGCATCTTGACTATATATGAAATTGTTATCTAGTACTACCTAGTACCTATAATGCTTTATGATAATGTATGACTACTGTATGACTATATGGTATTGTGGCTAATGATATTTTTATCTGGTATATGTGAAATTGCAGTTTATTGAAATGGGTAGGAAGCAAGAAAAAATGATGAAAGATACAACAGTAGCGCGGGGATAGAAAAGCGCTACAGCTACTTAATAGTAGCGTGTTCCAGAAAAGCGTTGCTGATATAATCAATAGTAGTGGCGCGGGTATAGGTCGCGCTACTACTAACTGTTAGCTGTAGCGCTGTAGTAGTAGTGCGTCTACCTGTGCAGCTGATAGCATCAAAACCCGAGCTACTACTAGGGTTCTCCCTAGTAGTGTTCACTAAATGCTACATCTACCTAGCTAGCTAATTTGGGAGGAGACAATTTCAACTAGTGAAGGGGAAGGAAAAAAGAAAAAGAAGATGCATTAATGGAGGTGGTGTAGTTAGTTAGGAGTAATAAAGAGAGAGAAAGGTAGGTAGAAGAGGGAGAGTAATTGAAGGAGAAGTAGTGAGGAAGAAACAAAGTGAGGGAAAGAGGAGGTGGGAGGTAGGGGAAAGTAGTGAAGAGAGGATGAGGAGGGGAAGGGGGAGGGAAAATGTGGTATTATGCCGCGTCTTAGCAGTAGCGCGGGTGGTAAACCGCGCTATTGCTAAGAACATAGCAGCAGCGCGCTTCCGGCACAAGCGCTACTGCCAAGCGGGGCTCGCCATGTGGTCAGTTTCAAAATTAGTAGTAGCGCCAGACAAAAAAAGCACGCTACTACTAGAACTTTATCAATTGCGCTATTAGAAAGAGCGCGCTACTGCTAAACCTAGGGTGGCGGGTACTCTCGGTCGATTTTAGTGGCAGCGTGGTACCACTAGGCCGCGCTACTGCTAATTGAGTAGCAGTATCGCTTGTTTTGTTCCCGCGCTACTGATAATTAGCAGTAGCGCCTCTTTTTGTATCGTGCTGCTTTCGTGTAGCATGGCCGCATCATCTCCCCCCTGTTGAGATGACTGGTAGGAAACCACGACCACCCACCACATCACCAGATCGCTAGGGGTGGAGCACATCAAAAGGGACAGATGCAGGGTGAGAAGCACGGGCGCAGGCGAAATGTTACCTACCGAAGGATCCATTAGTCCCAGTGGAAGGGAGATCCGTCCTGAGGCCGATGCACCAGATCTCAGGCGCCGCCGACGCCATCGCCCCTCCGGCCGCCGACACCGTCGCGCCTCCGGTCGCCGAAAGCCGCGCCCGTCCGTTCCTCTCTCTCACTCACGCGAAATGACCTCCTCGCGAACCCCTTCGTGAATGGTTGCAACAAAACTGAGGGAGCAAATTAATTGGATTGAGGTCGGAGACATGGCACAACATCTATGTTTGGATCTGAAGAGATCCAACACGCAGAGCGAGTCCGGTGGAACGGTTCGGACGGTGCCCCGGCCAGAAACGATTCCCTATAGAAAATCGGATGGAGAAGTATCTATATCTACTATTAAAGGGAATAAGTATTCTTGATTTGATCATAATATTGTTTGTCCCATGGTACACTGGGGTTAATTTATACGTTCGTCTCTGATTTTCTTGAACTTATGGGCCGGCCCATGAAGATAATGACAGGATGTTGTAGCTCAAGAAAAGATGTATTTGTGGGGATCGAACCTAGGATGTCTTGTTACAAACATAACAATCCAACCAGTTGACCTACGGTGATTATAAAGCAGTGAAAACTGCTAAGAACCAATCGCCAGCGCAGATACGAATATTTTTTAAATTTTGATATATCAACTATTTTTGAAAAAAATACTAGAATTTTTTGCGAAGCGCAAACACTTTACAAATTTGTAAACATATTTAAAAAATGAAACATTTTTTAAAAACATGACATTTTCTTAAAATCTTGAATACTTTTTTTTCAAACAGGAACATTTTTTTAATTCCAAAACAAAATGTGGAAACGCAAACATTTCTTGATTATAAGGAGAATTAATTGATCCTTCTTAGAAGTTTTCACTGCTTTATAACCGTTAAAGATCGGTAGGTCAACTGGTTGGATTGTTATGTTTGTAACAAGACATCCTAGGTTTGATCCCCACAAGCACATCTTTTTTTGAGCTACAGTATCCTATCATTATCTTCATGGGCCGGCCCATAAGTTCGAGAAAATCATAGACGAACATACAAATTAACCCCAGTGTCCCATGACGGACGAAAATTAGGGGAAAAAATACCCGCTGCCCCTTGAGTTAGGTGAGCTGCACCGGCTGCTGCTGCTCATGCCAGATGAGCGAAGCACACTGCTCTCATTTATAACCGAGGCTCAAACCAGTGGTGGTGTGTTGGACGTCGATGGCATCAGTTCACGTGTGTCGGCCATGTGGCTCAACAGATCCGAGGCTAAAACTAGTGGTACGGTGCAAGCTCCTCAGCTTTGTGAACAGGCTTTGGGGGTGGTGTCAAGTAAGAGATCAGCGTCAATGGCGGAGCCAGGGGGACCAGCAGGGCCCTGGCCCCCCTTGACATTAGGAGTTTGCTACTAATTCACTGATGAGCAGTGCATGATTAGCAATTTTTTTATGCTTAAAGTCTATTTTTTCTATGCTTTGGCCCTCCTCAACCTATTTTGGCTGCAATTGGCCCTCCTAATTTAAATTTCCTGGCTCCGCCACTGATCAGCGTACGAGGGGGTCAGGAGCTGGTTACGTTGAAAGATTGAACAGATGTTGCAGGATTACGCGGAACGGCATTTTTGGGTACGTAGGGGCGTTAATAAAACTTGTTTTCGATCATTTGGTGGTACGTACTTATATTCGCTTTACCTTATTCATTTGACCAACACCCTTGTTTGCTTGCTGTAGGGACCAAACTATAAACTTGATATTACCCTTGGTGAGGAGGAAAGAAGCGAAGGCCACTACCCTTTCATTCATACTACGTGTTACCACATTAACTTCTTGGCTACTTCGGATCCCAAGCTTCAGAGGACTATTTTTCGCTGAGTTCTGGGACTGGCGTGAGCCAAAGCCAGAATTAGGGCATTTCCAGCCGCGCCCCCAAGAAGGCCCCCAGAAGTTCTGGGACTATCCTCTAGTTTTCTGCTGCCGCACGGCTAATTAGGGCATCTTCAGCCGCGCCCTCAAGAAGGCCCTCCAGACGTTTTTTCGTCCTCGGCGCCAAAAAATCGGCCCAGTCGCGCCCCCAAGAGTCCAGTTTTCGCCGGCTCGGGCCGAAATTGGCGCCGGCGGACCCAACCCGAACCCGGCGCGCTGGGGGTCGCTCGGGGGCGCCGGGCGAATCGTTTTTGGCGCGAAGAGCCGCGGGCCCGCCGCGTCAGCGACTCTACTCTCTTCTCGCCTCTTCGTCATCCTCATCGCCTCGTTTCCCGCGGCGAATCAATGCCAAAGCTGCCGCGCCGGTCAGCCAACATTGATGCCTCACGGGCGGCGCAGTGAAGGCTGGGCGATGCATCCCTCGGCCGCCACGCAATCACGCCACGCGTAACGCGCCGGCCAAGCCTACCACGCGGCGTCTCCGCCTATAAAAGCCGACTGCAAGCGCGCCGGAGAGACTCACCCCGATCATCCACCGATGACGCACTCATTTCTCCCCCTTTCCTCCTCTCGCCGTCACCAGTTGAGAAAGCATGGCCGAGCATTTCCCAGGCGACGGCGCGGCGGCGAACGGATTCGAGCGCCGTCATCTGCACGAGGACGAGGCTCGCCTTCTTTTCGAGGCCGAGTACCTGGTCCCGCCGGACATCCGGGTGCCCGGGGCGTGGAGGATCAGCGCCGGCGGCGTGCCGGTGTCCCCGGTACCCACCGGCGCGGCGCGGCGTGCGGAGATCGCACGCATCCGCTCGTCCCTGCCGCGTGCGGCGAGGGAGGGGCCCCGGTACGTCCCCGACAGCCCAATCTGGGAGCCGTACTTCCGCCGCCGGCACGACGAGCAGTTCGATGCCACCAACGGCGTCGTGCCCTCCGGTAGGTACAACGCCGCCGGCCGGCGTCGGTGGTGGGGCGTGCCCGGGCGCACGTTGGAGTCCATCCTCGAGTACATCGAGGGCGGCAACATGCCGCGCCTCGAGTACCCCGCTCCCCCGTCCTTCTCACGCCGCCGGGGCTGCCGGGGAAGCTCCTGGACGCCGAGGCGCATGGAGACCGGGGTGTCCTCCTCCTCGTCCGGCGGCTCTCCCTGCCTCCATCTCCGCCCCGTCAAGCCGGAGCCCCAGGACACGCCTGTCAGCGCGCGTACCCGCAACTCCGACGCCCTCGTCGAGCCCAGCCTCCCCCCGGAGTACGAGGAGTTAGCCCGGCACGGCTTCTCCGACGAGGACGCCATGCGGTGGTCGCGCGACGACTACCTGCGCGAGGAGATGATCCGGCAGCGCCGGGCCCTGGAGGAGATCGCCGCCCGCAAACGTGGGCGCGAGGATGAGGACGGTGTCGTCGTCCTCGATAGCGACGACGACAACGCCCCCGGACCGTCCAACCCGCCGCGCCAACCGGGGGAGGGATGCAGCAGGGACGGCGGAGGCGTAGGCGGGGGCGACGACGACGACGACGGCGGTGACTACACGCGATTCTACAGCCTCCTCGGCATGTAGAACCGCATGGGCGGGCGGCGAGGCGGGCGGCGATGGAGACGGCGGGGGTAGCCCGTGGTAGTTTTTTTTCTTTTTTTTTATAAAATATGTTTAAATTTGAACGAACTCGCCCGTATTTGTGTTGTGTTTGCGCCGAATTTGAACATTTTAAAAACCCGTGGGGGGCCACGACTGGGGGCCATCACGCCCCCAGTACGCGGTTTAGCGCCGGTGCGCCCCCAGGAGGCGATTTTTTGCCCCTCCTGGGAGGCCAACGGCTGGAGATGTCCTTAGACCTTTCAGATCACTATACAAAGGTAGTACCTGATGGAGTAAATTGCACAGAAGTACCACAATTGGGGCATTAGAAGCAGATTGGTACCAAGATTGGTAATTTTTACGTGTCAGTACCAAGTCTGGGGCAAGCCGTTACAAAAGGTCTAAACAGCGTATAAACACGTATTGACGGTGTATCTGACCGGCGGGCCCCGCCTGTCGGGTGCCGACGTGGCATGTTTTTCGCAGAAACCCCCCTGTTTCGCTGGCGCTGCTGTTCGTCGTCTCCACCGCGGTGGCACACGATCTGGATCGAGGGAGGAGCCCCTCGAGCCCAAGCTCCTTCGCTTCCCATAACCCCCGCCCCGCCCTGGCCTCCTCCTCGCCTCGCCGCCGGCCGGCCGTTGGAGCATCACCACCAGCGACCAGGACCAGGCCATCCCCGCACCCTGCCTCTCTCCTTCTTTTCCCCGCACCCTGCCTCTCTCCTTTTCTTCTTTCTTCCATTTTCTCTTCTCTCTCTCTCACCCGGAGCTCTCTCTCTCTCTTGCCCATTGGACAGGAGCCCGACGTCAAGCCGCCATGGATGGCCTCCCGTAGCTCCAACCCGACGCGCCGCCTTGGTTCCCGGCCAATCCGCGCTGGAGAGCCTCAGATCCGTCCATCCCCTTCGTTCCTCGACGCCGGAGCCCCTGCATCGCGCCGCCTCCTCCCCTTTGACCGCAACGCCCCAGCGCCCTACTTCGCCGGATCCGGCCTCCTCTGCGCCTCCCGTTCCTGCGCCCTACCTCGCCGGATCCGGCCTCCTCTGCGCCTCCCGTGCCCGCGCCCTACCTCGCCGGATCCGGCCTCCTCTGCGCCTCCCTTGCCCGCGCCCTACCTCGCCGGAGCCGGCCTCCTGTGCGCCTCCCGTGCCCGCACCCTACCTCGCCGGATTCGGCCTCCTGTGCGCCTCCCGTGCCCGCGCCCTACCTCGCCGGACCCAGCCTCCTCTGTGCCTCCCGTGTCCGCCTGACCTCATCCCAGCCAGCGCAAGTTCCCTGTTCGTGCTGGAGACGACGAACAGCAGTACCAGCGAAACAAGGGGGGTTTCTGTGAAAAACATGCCACGTCGGCACCCGACAGGCGGGGCCCGCCGGTCAGATACACCGTCAATACACGTTTATACGCTGTTTAGACCTTTTTGTAACGGCTTGCCCCAGACTTGGTACTGTCACGTAAAAATTATCAATCTTGGTACCAATCTGCTTCTAATGCCCCAATTGTGGTACTTCTGTGCAATTTACTCTACCTGATGGTACTTTGATCTGCTTCAGTCTTGCTGTACCACACCTTGTCATGCTTTCATGCGCTAGTCATATTTTATTTTATTTTTTGGAGTTGACTTATTACCGTCTATTGTGTCTCTTGCTGAATAAATAATCACTGCCATGTTTTATTTGGTTATAATCATATATATAATAGGCCGTTGCCACTATGGCGTGCATGCCGCGAGGAAGATCGTGTATCCAGATGACGCCAAGTGCATCCCTGACGATATCACCCATGGTGGAACCGGCAGCGTGGATGGCATGCTCGAGATGGACCTCGTCTACTTCAGTTCCGAGTTGGACGCGGAACTCGCGGAGAATCTCAACATGTCGGCCAGTTACGCACAGGGAGGTCTGAAGATCAACTTTCATAAAAGTAAATTATTTTGTTTTGGCGAGGCTCAAGACGAGGCCCATCTGTGCGCTGAACTGTTCGGATATGGGTTGGGCCAGTTTCCGATCACATATTTGGGGATACCGATACATTATCGGAGACTCACAAATGCTGAATGGAAACATGTCGAGGAGAGGCTGCAAAAAAGACTTAGCAGTTGGGTAAATTGTTGTCTCTAGGTGGAAGATTGGTCCTCATAAACTCAGTACTAAGTAGGTACTATATATGATTTCCTTCTTCCAGTTGCCAAAAAGAGTTTTACATAGATTGGATTATTTCCGATCAAGATTCTTTTGGCAAGGAGATAGTGAGCGAAAGAAATATCGACTGGCTAAATGTAGTGTGGTTTGTCGTCCCAAAGACCAAGGCGTGTTGGGCATTCATGATCTTGAGGTTAAGAATAGGGCCCTCCTTGGCAAATGGTTGTTTAAATTACTGACCGAAAATGGTGTATGGCAAACCCTCCTGGGGAGGAAATATGTGGGCTTCAAGGCGGTATCCCAAGTATACTGGAAGCCTGGGGATTCTCACTTTTGGGCGGGTCTAATGGCTACGAAGAAATATTTCTTCTCCTATGGATCCTTCTCGATTAAGGACGGCTCGAAAATTAGATTCTGGGAGGACAAGTGGCTAGGAAATGCCACACTCCGGGAACAATATCCGGCTCTATACAGCATTGTGCGTCACAAGGATGATACTATTGCCACTGTAATGGAATCATTTCCACCAAATGTGACGTTCAGAAGAGATTTAATTGGACCTAGACTCCAATCGTGGTACATCCTGCTTCAACGGTTGTCCACGATGCAATTGTCACATGGGTCTGATGTATTTCGATGGAACCTACATGAGAATGGAAAATTCTCAGTGGAGTCTATGTATAGAGCGTTAATCCAGTCTGATGTGCCAGTTGATAATAATAAGAAGATCTAGAAGATGAAGATACCTCTTAAAAATAAAATATTTGCATGGTATCTTCGTCGCGGAGTCATTCTTACTAAAGATAACCTTATCAAGAGGAATTGGCATGGAAGTCCGCGATGTGTTTTTTGTCATCATGATGAGACAATAAAACATTTATTCTTCCAATGCAAATTGGCTCGGTCTATATGGTCAGTCATCCAGATAGCTTCTGGCTTGTATCCTCCTTGTAGTGTTGCCAATGTATTTGGCAACTGGTTGCATGGGATTGATCACAGGTTTAGAACTCTTCTTATGGTGGGAGCGCTAGCCGTTATTTGGTCGCTTTGGCTATGTAGAAATGATAAGGTTTTTAACGATAAAATTACTTCTCTAATGCAGGTTATCTACAGATGTATCAGGACTCTTCGTTTTGGTCCTTCCTACAACGCGTGGAGAATCGAGACCTATTTACGAAGGTGTGTACACGATTGGAGGATACGGAGAGGGATACTTTTATCCAACATGGGTGGCAACATGATCATAGGATTGGCCCACCTCCGCTTTAGGCGTTACATAGACTCTATCTTTGTATTCCGTCTATCTATTTTTCGTTCTTGCAGAGAACTTTGTGTGGTTGTGTGCATCTTAGTTATGCAGAGGTTGAGTGTAATGCTTAGACCTTTTAAGTAATAAAGCGCTCCTTTTCGAAAAGGGCAGCGTGGCGGACATGTATTAACAACATTTGGTAGCTTGTTTTGGCAAGTGAAGGCTCCAGTTTCCAAGGAACATCATAGGCGCTACTCTACATGAAACTGATGACAATCTGTAATAGGATCTGTAATTGGCTTGGCATGATTGACTAGTCATAGCAGTAGTAGCAGTAGTGTTAATGATAACCATATGAGTAGAACATCAGTCAGTGCACTTCATGTCAGATCATGTGCCTGAATGTTGAGTGTACACTCTGCTTTGTGTATGTTGTCATTCTCAGTTAGTATCACCATAGTTATGATCAGATTTCACTAATAATAACTAAATTGTACTCCTGATACCATTGTTCGCTAGCTGACCTGCCCGGCCGGACATGTACGTACGACGAGTCCCCGGCCCGGCAAGTGGCCACTGCAGCGGCAATAGCACCGTGCAGATTTCCGGCCGTCCCCCGTCAAGTGGCCACCGGCAAGTGGCCACCGGCCTTGTCCCGCGTCATCCGTCCCGTCCAGAATCCCGGCTCGCCGGACCTCCACGCGCACACGGCTCTCCTCCCCAACAGCAACCAACAAAAGCCACCGATCGAGCCAAAAGGCAAAAGTCTAGATTCCACGGTAAAATCTCACAGCTTTTACCTTTTCCTGATTACGCACTGCGACACCGCACGGCTGCACTCCTGACTGTTATATCTGGTTAATTAAAAACTTCATTTTTTCAATAAAAAGAATATATTAATATCAAAAAAATATCACATAAACCCGGCCTCTGCAACAACAAAAATGCCTAGAGCTAGTCTAGACATAAAGGAAGTACACAGCCGAAAAGAAAAAAAAAGAATGAGAAAATTAAAGAAACCCTGTCGGAGCGATCAGAGTCTCGCAGCAACATGAACAAACCATCACCTTTAACGACACCTATACTACGTATAAGGGTTTTTCGAAACGACGCCTTCAAGAAGGTAACAGTACACAAGCGCTGTCATCGCCATGTCTAACCGCAAAAGTCAGAACATGGGTTTTCACCCCGGAGAGTCCGATTACCAGACAATGCCCTTCAACAAGGAAACGACTAGAGAGCCGTCATTGCCAGGTACAACCAATGAAGGCTAGACCTAGGGTTTTCACCCCGGAAACCGAGACGCAGAGCTCAAAGAGCACCATCAAGAACGAAGTCATCCTGTGTTGCCGCCCCCACTTGCCGAGCTGCTGCAATTCGCCAATCGTCTGACTCACAGTCATCACATGCACGGTTCCGCAAACCGTATGTACTAGTTCGTTCATCATGAGTCCTAACATCCGACCTAATGCATTGTTAATTAACTGCGGGTCGTAATGACGATAAACCCCACTGCAATAATAGCACGTCATCCATGATCCACGAGCACATTTTAATTCTAGGTCGTTCCGGAACCTGCATATCTGCAGGGCGATTGGTCGACCCACCATTGTTGACAGCAAATGTAGCTATCGGTGCGGTGTGGTGTGTGTAGGTGGATGGACTCCTGCCGTTCCGTTCCCGTACACCGCATGGACGGTTGACGCATCCGTCACAAGTTCATCATGATTTTCCTTCCATCACTATCCAGCGAATTGTTTAATCCGTTTTCACGACGGAAGATTGTGAAAGCTCAACGGTTTAGTGCACGATGTAATTAATTAGCACGTACCTTTTTTGGTGGAGATCCTTGCCTCTCAAGGTTTCGATTGATCCATGTTTGTGTTGAGCGACAGCAATGCACTGCAATGCCAGATGGGTCCATGGAAGCGGAGCAGGGTATCTACCCTGCCTACATACATGATACCACATCTACCTATCTTTGCACCGGCTGGTGATCATATCCAAGGTCCTACCCCGCACTGTTATATCCACCGAAAATTAAAATCGCTACTTGATAACTACTTCATCCTTTATGAAAACAAAATAGTAATTCATTCACGGGTCCTAATATCTTATTATGACCGAATACATTGTTAACTGCGTGTAACAAAATTTCACCTACACTGCAACTGCACGTCATCCATCAACACCTTTTGATTAGTTATTAATCAGCTTGAACGCAGGTTGGGGCCGTGCAAAAACATAGGAAGAAAGAGGGAGGGGACCGAGCAGGGGAAGAAGAAACTGAGGGGATGAGCAGGTAGGCGGGCGGTGGTGGATCGAGCGCATGAATTCCTTACGACGGCCATGGCGAGCAGCTAGGCACATGGGTTCAAGGCCGAGGCGTCGGTCAGCGAAGCTATAGTATGTCTCCTGCAGGGATGGCGCCGGTTACAAGGCACGACCATGCCTCCCCCTCCGTGCTCCGCCACCTCAAGCAACGCCGCATCGGCCTCAGGTGTCCGTAGCTGCTCGTTCCCCCTCTGTGCCCAGCTTCCTCGCGAACCCTTCAGCTCCGCCTCCTCTCAAGCACGGTGGGGATGGGGGATGGGTTCGTCAGCCACCATCGTACGGCTGGGAGCGCCAGCCCGAGCCGCGACAATGAATCGTGGAGGACAACCACTAAGAGCGGCAAGGTTGCAGACTTGGTATCAGGAACGAGAGAGGAGTGGGGGAGAAAAGATGCTCCTCATTCGTGCAGTTCGTGAATGTAGCAAATGTGTGCACACAACGACGTGACGACCACCCCGTGCTCCATGATCCGTGAACAAGCTGCATCCGACGGCACAGAAGGCGTTTGCTGGGAAGTCCTAGAAAACTAACGTTAGTCGAGATATAATTTCCCATTTTAAGCCCCACTTGACATACAGCCTGTTCACGAGGCCTAACATGTCACTAGGACCTAATACATTGTTAACTGTAGTTTGATTGGTCGTCCCTCCATTATTTATGCACGATAATTTAGATTACTTTTAGTTATAAGCTGGCCAACGGATTAGTGCGTGGGTAGACTCCTGCTTTGTGGTCGCGCCTCATGGACCGTTGACGCATGCATGCCTATTCTCTTCCATTATTGTGCGTATGATAATGTAATCCCGCCCACCGTGATTTCGAGCTGGAGGCAAAGAAAGAACGGACAGCTCGGTCTCCAAAGTTGATCGAGATGGATTGATTGGAGCAAGATCAGGTCATAGGTTCGTGGTACCTGGCAGCCTTTTGGACGGACGGCGATCCTGACTTACTTGGCGATCGCTGCTCTGCTTTCTTCCTCTCTTTTGTGGGAGGCCGACGCGAGAGCGACTGAGCGAGTGTCGTGGACGAAGGACACGCACACACGCGGCGACACTCCATCCATTTCCGGCCGGCCGGCGACGCTTATCGTCTACGGGGTACGCATGCCGATTGTGCTCACGGAGTGTTACTGTCGCCAAAATTTCCACGGCAGCGTACCCGACCGAGGGTCGGTCTGGTTGCCGGAGGATAGGCCGTCAGCATCCCGGCCGAGGAAAGGCGCCCGTATTGATGGATATGCGCGCATCGTTGAGTACGTCAATTGAAAGGGATGGTTTGGACTCCAAGATGTCGCCGCGGATCGCATCGCATCGCATCGCATGCATATACGTTTAATTTTTTTTTTGAGGGAGCATATACGATTTGTTTAGCCTTTTTTGCGAATAATATACTTTTTTTAAGGATGCGAATAATATACGTTTATTTAGCTTACTATAAGAAAACGATCGATCCGTCTATCTGTGTGGAGAGCCCGTGCTGCAGGATCGCTAGCTTGTTGCTCGAGCCAGTTACTTACCGTAGGCAGTGTAGTCTTGCACTGCCGCTCGCTAGTGGCCAGCTACGTACTCTAGAAGCGTTCCATTCCATGACGTCGCACCATATCATCCAAAGTACTATTCGAAAACAGTCGCACTCCTGCCTTTCGCCATGGCCGGCGGCTGGAGCGACGATGGATTACGTGCTAGCCAAGCACCATTGGGAAAGGGAAAGGCTAGCTGCACTACGCACCAATGCTCGCAGCTGACGCCCGCCCGGACGTGTACGCACTAGGAGTGAACACGTCCCGGCCCGACCGGCCCCGTCGCGCGTCATCCGTCCCATCCGGAGTCCGACTCACACACGCCCACGGCTCTCCTCCGCACCAATCGCAACCAACAGCAGCAGCAAAAGCGATCGATCGAGTCCATCCTCCCATTCTTTTCCCGCACCGCATGGACCGTTGACAGAAGAATTTTCTTCTTACCATTTTCGACGGGTTATTTAACCCATTTCGCGACGGAAGAAGGTGTGAGCAGAGTGATTTACATAAAATCGCACGATGGAATTAATAAGCACGCTTCCATTCCATAGACCATAGCGACACGACGTCGCCCTGCCACTACTGCACCTTTCTTGACCGAGATTATCTGCGATGATCGAGCTTCGTCTCTTCAAATGTGGAAAAGGGTTGCGAGCTTTTGGACCGATTTTCTTCTGTGGC
The DNA here is from genome assembly GCF_002162155.2 of Triticum dicoccoides. Classification (NCBI taxonomy): domain Eukaryota; kingdom Viridiplantae; phylum Streptophyta; class Magnoliopsida; order Poales; family Poaceae; genus Triticum; species Triticum dicoccoides. Next base: position 755,721,287 of record NC_041382.1, read on the forward strand.
GACCCATGTTTGAAAGGCAGGCAGGCAGGCAGAGGTGTATGCCGATTATTCCCCCGACTGACTCACCGACACCGATGCACATGCGACCAAACCGTTAGATAACCGCGCATCCGATTCCCCAGCAAACTAGTATTAGTGATCTAAACGCTTTTATATTAGTTTACGGAGGGAGTACTGTTTAAGTTATGTGCCGTGAACTGGTGGAAAAAACGATGGCGATCATGCGGCCCGGGAGTCGCGGGATCAAATCGAATCCCACAATAGAACTGGCAAAAGGCAGCGACAGCACTGCACTAGACTCCAATGCCAGATCGGTCCATGGATCTGCTTGCTTGCTCCCAAGTCAGTCGTTCAGTCAATGCCCGTAGCAGTTGCTCATCACGTGCCCGTTCATACGATCGACGAGAGAGACGACTCGCCAAGGTCGTCCGGCCACTGGCCACCTCGCGCGTCACGGATCCTTCTCGGCTCCCCCACACGGCTCTGTAGTATACTACTCCCCAGTCCACACGCCCGCTCACCCGTCCAAGCAAGCACAAGCAACCGACGCCGAACCCATCTTATCGGGCTTTTCTTTCTTCCTCGCAAAGAAAGAAAAAGGGCGTCCTCGCGCAGCCGCCAGGAGCGTCTTCTTCGCCGCCGTCCTCGGCGACTCCCCTCTACTGTCGCCGATGATGGGTGAGGTCATCGGATCCATGCAAGTGGATCGTTTAGGCCATAGTTAGCCGATCCCTAAAAGGCTATAGAGTAGTAAAATTTTGGTTTCAATCCTCTAGTTAGGACCTAGCCAACTCCTAAACCAGTTAGAGGGGTAAACAATTTACTCATCTGCCTATCCAACTCCTAAATTTACTCCAAGCTGGGGGGGAGGGGGGCTGCAGTAAAATTTCTTTCGCGTTGAAGCCTTCGCCCGCCCTAGCTTCCAAGCCCACCCGGCGACACCTCGCGCAGGACGATGTCGGTCGCCCGGAGATCAACTGCAGGACGATGCCGGCCGACCGGAGATCCACTACAGCGGTGAGACGGTCCTCACATCGGTGTCCACGCGGTGAGCGCCTGCCTCGGCCATGAGGGAGGTCGAGTCCACGCAAGACATCGTTGACTCCCTGCTCAACATCGGCGACAAGCTCGTCATCATTGACTTCTTCTCCCTCTGTTGCGGTGGTTGTGGCGCTCTCCACCCCAAGGTAGGAATTCTTGGATGAAAACTCCTGTTGAATACGACAATCTGATTCCGAACACTACAAACGTATATCCAAGAGAAAGCGTTGGTCCTAATGTGCGGAACTCGGACGTGCTGTTCCTGCAAGTCAACTACGAGAATTAAGTCCATGTGCTTCTACCTCTATGTCGATGTCCTCCCATTCTTCAGGTTCTAGTGGGGAGTTCAAGGCAGCAGCAGCTTCAGTTGCACCAATGCAACTGTAAGTCTCACTCACTGTAAAAGATTATGTGTTTGCTTATTACAGAGACGTTCTTCAAACACGTGTAAGATGAATGCTGATATTGGTTCTCGACCTCTGGTCTCGTCGAGAGCTAGTTGGTTTCTTGACAAATTGTGCCGAACGTGTTGTTTCAATCATCTTTCTTATTGTCAGCATTGTCACCATCGACACTGCGCCGCCCGATACGCCTACGCAATGGACTCGCGCCGGACAGATCCCGCCATCGGTCAGAGGCAGTCCTCCCAGAAGCTGCAGAGGGCAACGCGGACGGCCATTGCCCCTTCCAACTTGCACGGGACGACACCAGTCAA
>NC_041382.1:755723498-755730067 GCF_002162155.2 Triticum dicoccoides
AGATCGCTGGATGGTGGTTTGTGGGGCGGAGTGGAGTGGATAGTGTTGGTTGAGGGAGCGGATGGAGATGAATATATGTGAGGTCGGGTGCGCTAGCATGAGCCGGGACCAACATGGCTGACATGCGCGAGCCACCCCATATCAGTCTCTGATTTAGTCTGGATACGAGGGGTGATGGCCAGTCTGGTTGTTTGAGGCCGTTTTTGAGGCGCCTGTGAGGTCGGGTTTTTTATCGATCTCAGACCGGTCTGTCCGTCCGGATGTTTGAGGATGGTTTTAATGCGCCAGTGAATGCTCTAACTAAGAGCATCTCCAACAGTCGCGTCAAAAGACGCGCGCGCGCGGTAAATTGGCTTTATAGCATGCGGGACGTTTACGCGCGCTCCAGTGGTGGCGTGAAACTAGCGCGCGCGGGAAAAGGCGGCCGCTCGCGCGCTACATTTTGTGTGTCGCGTCCGGCGCGCCTATAAATTGCAGCGCCTCCGCCGCTCTCTCCATCGCCCTTTGCCGCTCTCTCCGTCTCTTCATCGCCCCCTGCCGCGCTCTGCCGCCGACACGCCACCACCGCGCCACGATGCCGCCTCGGCGCCGGGGAGGTACGGGCTTCCGCGTGCTTCCGTCCGGCACCTACTCCGCCGAGATTCGGTTGGGCGGCGGCATGCGGCTCCGTCTCGGAACTTTCGACACCGCCCAGGAAGGCGCCCGCGCGTACGACGCTGCGGCGTGGCGCCTCCTGCGGTCCCGTCAGGACATGAACTTCGTCGACGTAGCGACGCGGGAGCGCGCACAGGAGTTGGCGCCTTTCCCGCGGCTTCTCACTGACGAGGATCATCGCAAGTATCGGAGGCGGGAGCATCATCTCAGGCTGGCCGAGATGGACGAGCAAGCCATGGCGCTGTGGAGTCATCGCTTCCCGGAAGACACCAACGAGGAACAGTTCTTCGCCCAGAGGAGGGCGAAGAGGAGAGAGGAGCGAGCCGACTATCGCGAGGACAAGCGAACGCGGAAGGCGATCGCTAAATACAACCAAGCGCTAGGAGATGCGTCCTCCTGAAACTCCGACGACGAGCGGTTCCTTGACGCCTACGCTCCGACGTCGGAGGAGGACATCACTGAGACAGAGTCCGAGTCGGACGAGTAGTAGTAGGAGAACTATCTACGAAACCAAATATGTAGTAGAAGAACTATCTACAAACCAAATATGTAGTAGAAAAAATTGAAATATAGCGCGCCTGCTGGAGCAACGTGGGCGCGCTTTAATTTGCGTTGGTCGCTGGAGCCAGCGCACCGCTGCGCGCAAAAACTGGCTAACCCGACGCTGTATCGTGACTTTTAGCGCGCGGCGCGTTGCGCGGCTGTTGGAGATGCTCTAAGGCGGCACATCGATCTTATGATTACGACGTACGTCTTGCCGCCGTGCGGTTATCCAACGGCGTTTGTTTTTTCAGCATAATCCACTGGTTTTTGATAGCAGCACGCGATTCAGCCAGAGGCGAGCTTCGTTGCGGCTTCCTTGGCCCCGACGTAAACGCAAACGCCGGGCCTTGCTCGAGCCACGCCGGGTCGCGGTCCGGTGCCGCCCCTGCCTGGCCGCCCGCCTATAAAACCAGTGGCCGGCCACTCCCTTGCCGCCCAGATATACTACGAGTAAGCATCCACCATTTGTCCGTCGCCACTAGCCACAGAATCCAACGAAGAGAGAGAGACAGAGTACACTCCGCTCGCCGGCCGTTCCATTTTCCTCCGCCCTCCCCGCCTTGTCCCGTTGCTGAGTTGCCGTCGGCTCGCCCGAAGCAGTTCGCCGCCGTTGAAGGACCATCCCAGCTCGCTCGCCGCCATGAAGGTGCGTCCTGATGTCGATCGGTCGAGCTGGGGGGCTGATTTGGGTTCCCTTTTGCGACTCTTGGTTCTACTCCAGCGTTTTGCTGATTTTTGGTCTCGGTTGTGTGACGGCTACAGAAGGTTGTGGTGAAGCTGGACGTGAACGACGACAGGCACAAGGCCAAGGCGCTCAAGGCCGTCTCCGGTCTCCACGGTACCACCTCACCACTCATCCCTGTTTCCTCTTGCTCTGCTTCGTCGTGCAGAAATTACGGGCGGAATTCAAGTCCCTGATTCTCACCCATATCTGAATTTGGACCGCCTCAGGCATCGACCAGCTGGGCGTGGACATGAAGGAGCAGAAGATGACCATCGTGGGCACCGTCGACCCCGTCGCCGTCGTCGGCAAGCTGCGCAAGCTCTTCCCGGGCGCGCAGATCTTCTCCGTTGGCCCGGCTAAGGAGGAGAAGAAGGACGACAAGAAGGACGGCGGCGGCGACAAGAAGGCCGCCGGAGACAAGAAGGACGGCGACAAGAAGGACGGCGGCGACAAGAAAGACGGAGACAAGAAGGACGGCGGCGACAAGAAGCCGGCCGTGCCGGTATGCCCGCCCTACTGGTACCCGATGCCGCCGCAGCCGCGCTACATCGTCCACAGCGCCGAGGAGGACCCCAACTCGTGCGTCATCTGCTGAACGACGCCGACGCGCCGCCGCCGCCCATCCCCTGTACATTTCGTCGCTGTCTGCCCTACCTGTCTTCCTCTGCCGCCGACGCCGCTGCCGGTGGTTGGTGGTTGTGTGATGACTGTTGTGGCTGAGATTCTCCCTGTTGTTACGGCTCGTTGATATTGATATTAATTGTGTAGGCCTAATATTGTGCCTTCTTGTAACTTCGAAAATATAAATCCCTTTTCTGTTTTTCTATTTTTGGGGGGCACTGCCTCCAAAATGTTGTAGTTGTATGCCACAGAGTTTTACTTTCAACACGCTGTTGTTGGATATATGAGGAAGAAAACTTTTGCACTCCCAAAAACTTTGATGTAAAGGGTTTATGTGACTTAACATGTGGCCCTTGGCCTTTTTGCACACAAGGAGTAACTCTTCTAAACCTAATGCTTCCCCATCCCTCTCAAAAAATGTAACCACACTAATATTTACACTAAATTTTGGATTACACGACAAAAAAGCAAGCTTAACACACATGGGTTTATTTCCTATCCGAAAATCATTCCATAACCTAGTTCTCTCTCCCTTTACTACCGTTTCCTACAACACTAGAAGAAAAGGAATTCACCTTCTTCGGGCCTTGCCAAAAAATGAGACCACTCATGTTTCAATTTACAAATGGATAAGGTAGATTTTTTATAGTTATTTCCAACTAATTCCCGCTAGATTACATCTTCATCTCTATTTACCAGAGCTGCTTATACACAACAAACATACATTCATTACCCCATATCAGCCATTCTCGCCCCACCCCTTGTTTCTTATCATACCGGAGGAGGGACATAGATGCTATGTGCCTTCCCCCGATGCTCTCGATCCGCGCATTGGTCATCGACCGGCTATGCCACACTGGCTGCAAAAAGACTACATGGAGTCGCCTTGGCCACCGACCTCGCCTTAGGTGTTTGAATTGGTCACCCTTCAGATTTGAACAAATCTGAGTGAATTTGCATGATGTTGCCGCTCAACTCCGCGCGTACTCTGTCGACTCGCATTATGATGATGTTGTCGAGCATTTAATTCGTATCATTGAGCATCTTGTGGACAATCAACAACAAGTTTTCTCATTGATCCTTGAAGTGATTATCCACAGAATTGGAGTCTAACTTGAGAAGCTCGTATCTAGCTTTGCTCATGTGATTATCCTTCAAGAATTGCCACTCAACCCTATCATATGCTTTGCTCATATCTAGCTTCAATGCTGCATATCCAACCGATCCAGACCTCTTATTTTGCATGAAATGTGTCACTTCATAGGCAAGCAGTATGTTGTCCGTGATTAACCGGCCCGGCACAAAGGCACTTTGGTTGGGAGCAATGATTTCAGGGAGGATGGCCTTGAGACGATTTGCCAGGACTTTTTAAACCAGCTTATACACTACGTTGCATAGATTTATAGGTCGCAGCTCTTTCAGAGTTTCTGGTTTCTTTACCTTGGGAATTAGCACCACACATGTGTCATTCCAGCCTTGTGGGATGTCACCTCCGTTTAACACATGTAGGACTTCCTCCGTGACCTTGTCCCCTACTGTTTCCCAATGTCGTTTGAAGAACACAGCCGGCATTCCATCACACCCAGGGGCCTTTAGGTCGCCCACACTATCCAAGGCCTTCCGTACCTCCTCCCTGGTGAACTCCTTTGTTAAGAATTCATTCATTTTCGGAGTTATCCGGGGAGAGATTCGGTCCAAAAGCTCCTCCATTCGGTCCCCAACCTGTGATTCAAACAGAGAACGAAAGTAGTTAGTTATCTCCGCCGCCATCTCTGCCTCCTCCTCCACTACCTCTCCATTTTCCTTCTTGAGTTTGCTAATGTGGTTCATCTTTTTTTAGCTGATGCATAGGCCTGAAAAAATGAAGTATTTTTTATCTCCCTTCTCCATCCAATTAATGTGTGCCCTTTGCTTCCAATATGTATCAAGTTGATGCTCCAACCGCTCCAACTTATATTTGAAAATCTGCTCACGCCGAATAGATTGAGGGGAAATGACACTCTTTCGACATGCCTCCAATTCTTTTTTTCTTGAAATTCGCTTCTCCAACTGGCCCAAGCAGGTAGTACTCCACTCAGTCAGATCCTTCGCCACTCCTTTTAGTGCATCCATCACCGAGCCCCCTCTAGCATTTATCTCTCTGCCCCATGCATTATCCACCACAGTACCACACTGATCCTCTTACAGCCACTTGGCTTCAAAGCGAAATAGGCCCTTTCTACCCCTTTGCCTCTTTCTCCTACCCTCCGACTCCACCTGCACAATTAGTGGTCTATGATCGGAGTGCCGAGGGTCACCATGCACCACTTTGTAAAAGGGGAAACGTTGGCACCAACTTGGTGAAGCCAACGCTCTGTCAAGTCTCTCACGGATATATTTGTTCGAATCATGGTTGTTATTTCGCCAGGTGTATGGATCACCAGCGAAGCCGAGATCATGCAGGTCACACTCCTCCAGAGCACTTCGAAAGCTGTCCATAGCTTGTTGGGGCCGAGACACCCCCCTTCCTTCTCGCACTGGAGTAGGATCTCACTGAAATCCCCCGCCATTACCCAAGGTTTATTGCTGTGGTTTTTTAGAGTACGCAGCAGTTTCCATGTCTTGTGTTTTTCATCCATCTTTGACTCCCCATAGATACCAGTAAATCTCCAAGCAAAACGATCCTCCTCGGTAATCTCCGTGTCAATGTGATACCGAGAACACCATCCACCTTTCACTGTCAAACCATTCCGCCATAACACTGCCAATCCGCCACTTTGTCCCGCACTTTTCTGCACCACCCAGTTAGGGAGCCCTAACTTCCACCTAAGCCACTCAAGTCCCTTCTCATCGGTCCTCGTCTCGCAAAGAAACATCACATCAGGGTCCTCCTTCTCCTGGATATCCAGGAGCCCTTGAATTGCAGGGCTGTTCCCCAACCCCCGACAATTCCATGCCACGAGCTTCATTGCTGCTCGCAGGGCTGAAACGTCAGCCCCGCTCCTGAGTTTTCAGACGTTCTTTCTGAAGGAAATATGCCCTAGAGGCAATAATAAAGTTATTATTTATTTCCTTATTTCATGATGAATGTTTATTATTCATGTTAGAATTGTATTAGCCGGAAACATAATACATGTGTGAATACATAGACAACCAGAGTGTCACTAGTATGCCTCTACTTGACTAGCTCGTTAATCAAAGATGGTTATGTTTCCTAACCATGAACAAAGTGTTGTTATTTGATTAACGAGGTCACATCATTAGTTGAATGATCTGATTGACATGACCCATTCCATTAGCTTAGCACCCGATCGTTTAGTATGTTGCTATTTCTTTCTTCATGACTTATACATGTTCCTATGACTATGAGATTATGCAACTCCCGTTTGCTGGAGGAACACTTTGGGTGCTACCAAACGTCACAACGTAACTGGGTGATTATAAAGGAGCATTACAGGTGTCTCCAAAGGGAGATGTTGGGTTGGCGTATTTCAAGATTAGGATTTGTCACTCCGATTGTCGGAGAGGTATATCTGGGCCCTCTCGGTAATGCACATCACATAAGCCTTGCAAGCATTGCAACTAATGAGTTAGTTGCGGGATGATGTATTACAGAACGAGTAAAGAGACTTGCCGGTAACGAGATTGAACTAGGTATTGAATACCGACGATCGAATCTCGGGAAAGTAACATACCGATGACAAAGGGAACGACGTATGTTGTTATGCGGTCTGACCGATAAAGATCTTCGTAGAATATGTAGGAGCCAATATGGGCATCCAAGTCCCGCTATTGATTATTGACTGGAGACATGTCTCGGTCATGTCTACATTGTTCTCAAACCCGTAGGGTCCGCACGCTTAAGGTTACGATGACAGTTATATTATGAGTTTATGCATTTTGATGTACCGAAGGTTGTTCGAAGTCCCGGATGTGATCACGGACATGACGAGGAGTCTCGAAATGGTCGAGACATAAAGATTGATATATTGGAAGCCTATATTTGGACATCGGAAGTGTTCCAGGTGAAATCGGGATTTTACCGGAG
>NC_041382.1:755730134-755745051 GCF_002162155.2 Triticum dicoccoides
TGGGCTTTAGTGGAAAGGAGAAAGGGGCAGCCCAAGGTGGCTGTGCACCTCCCCCTTCCCCTAGTCCTATTAGGACTAGGAGAGGTGGCCGGCCCCCTCTCTCTTTCCCCCTTCAAGGAGTCCTATTCCAATTAGGATTGGGGGGGGGGGAATCCTACTCCCAGAGGGAGTAGGACTCTCCTGGCGCGCCACACTTGGCCGGCCAGCCTCCCCCCTCTAGTCCTTTATATACGGAGGCAGGGGCACCCCAGAAACACACAAGTTGATCCACGTGATCTATTCCTTAGCCGTGTGCGGTGCCCCCTGCCACCATAGTCCTCGATAATACTGTAGCGGAGTTTAGGCGAAGCCCTGCTGCTGTAGTGCATCAAGATTGTCACCACACCGTCGTGCTGACGGAACTCTTCCCCGACACTTTGGTGGATCGGAGTCCGGGGATCATCATTGAGCTGAACGTGTGCTCGAACTCGGAGGTGCCGTAGTTTCGGTGCTTGTTCGGTCGGATCGGGAAGACGTACGACTACTTCCTCTATGTTGCATCAACGCTTCCGCAGTCGGTCTGCGTGGGTACGTAGACAACACTCTCCCATCTTGTTGCTATGCATCACATGATCTTGCGTGAGCGTAGGAAATTTTTTAAAATTACTACGAAACCCAACAGTGGTATCAGAGCCTAGGTTATTTATGTTGATGTTATATGCATGAGTAGAACACAAGTGAGTTGTGGGCGATATAAGTCATACTGCCTACCAGCATGTCATACTTTGGTTTGGCGGCATTGTTGGACGAGATGACCTGGACCAACATTACGCGTACGCTTACGCGAGACCGGTTCCCCCGACGTGCTTTGCACATAGGTGGCTTGCGGGCGACTGTCTCTCCAACTTTAGTTGAACCAAGTATGGCTACGCCCGGTCCTTGCGAAGGTTAAAACGGAGTCTATTTGACAAACTATCGTTGTGGTTTTGATGCGTAGGTGAGATTGGTTCTTACTTAAGCCCGTAGCAGCCACGTAAAACTTGCAACAACAAAGTAGAGGACGTCTAACTTGTTTTTGCAGGGCATGTTGTGATGTGATGTGGTCAAGACATGATGCTGAATTTTATTGTATGAGATGATCATGTTTTGTAACCGAGTTATCGGCAACTGGAAGGAGCCTTATGGTTGTCGTTTTATTGTATGCAATGAAATCGTGATGTAATGCTTTACTTTATTACTAAGCGGTAGTGATAGTCGTGGAAGCACAAGCTTGGCGAGACGACAACGATGCTACGATGGAGATCAAGGTGTCATGCCAGTGACGATGGTGATCACGACGGTGTTTCGGAGATGGAGATCACAAGCACAAGTTGATGATGGCCATATCATATCACTTATATTGATTGCATGTGATCTTTATCCTTTTATGCATCTTATCTTGCTTTGATTGACGGTAGCATTATAAGATGATCTCTCACTAAATTATCAAGAAGTGTTCTCCCTGAGTATGCACCGTTGCGAAAGTTCTTCGTGCTGAGACACCACGTGATGATCGGGTGTGATAGGTTCTACGTTCAAATACAACGGGTGCAAAACAGTTGCACACGCGGAATACTCATGTTATACTTGACGAGCCAAGCATATACAGATATGGCCTCGGAACACGGAGACCGAAAGGTCGAGCGTGAATCATATAGTAGATATGATCAACATAACGATGTTCACCATTGAAAACTACTCCATCTCACGTGATGATCGGTTATGGTTTAGTTGATTTGGATCACGTAATCACTTAGAGGATTAGAGGGATGTCTATCTAAGTGGGAGTTCTTTAATTAACTTGATTAACTGAACTTAAATTTATCATGAACTTAGTCCTGGTAGTATTTTGCAAATTATGTTGTAGATCAATAGCTCGCGTTGTTGCTTGCCTGTGTTTATTTTGATATGTTCCTAGAGAAAATTGTGTTGAAAGATGTTAGTAGCAATGATGCGGATTGGATCCGTGATCTGAGGTTTATCCTCATTGCTGCACAGAAGAATTATGTCCTTGATGCACCGCTAGGTGACGGACCTATTGCAGGAGCAGATGCAGACGTTATGAATGTTTGGCTAGCTCAATATGATGACTACTTGATAGTTTAGTGCACCATGCTTAATGGATTAAAATCGGGACTTCAAAGACGTTTTGAACGTCATGGAGCATATGAGATGTTCCAGGAGTTGAAGTTAATATTTCATGCAAATACCCGAGTTGAGAGATATGAAGTCTCCAACAAGTTCTATAGCTAAAAGATGGAGAAGAATCGCTCAACTAGTGAGCATGTGCTCAGATTGTATGAGTACTACAATCGCTTGAATCAAGTGGGAGTTAATCTTCCAGATAAGATAGTGATTGACAGAATTCTCTAGTCACCATCACCAAGTTAGTAGAACTTCGTGATGAACTATGATATGCAAGGGATAACGGAAATGATTCCCAAGCTCTTCGTAATGCGGAAATTGACGAAGGTAGAAATCAAGAAAAACATCAAGTGTTGATGGTAGACAAGACCACTAGTTTCAAGAAAATGGCAGAGGGAAGAAGGGGAACTTCAAGAAGAACAGCAAGCAAGTTGCTGCTCAAGTGAAGAAGCCCAAGTCTGGTCCTAAGCCTGAGACTAAGTGTTTGTACTGCAAAGGGACTGGTCACTGGAAGCGGAACTACCCCAAGTGATTGGCAGATAAGAAGGATGGCAAAGTGAACATAAGTATATTTGATATACATGTTATTGATGTGTACTTTACTAGTGTTTATAGCAACCCCTCAGTATTTGATACTAGTTCAGTTGCTAAGATTAGTAACTCGAAACGGGAGTTGCAGAATAAACAAAGACTAGTTAAGGGTGAAGTGACGATGTGTGTTGGAAGTGGTTCCAAGATTGATATGATCATCATTGCACACTCCCTATAAATTCGGGATTAGTGTTGAACCTAAATAAGTGTTATTTGGTGTTTACGTTGAGCATGAATATGATTTGATCATGTTTATTGTAATACGGTTATTCATTTAAGTAAGAGAATAAATTGTTGTTCTGTTTACATGAATAAAACCTTATATGGTTACACACCCAATGAAAATAGTTCGTTGGATCTCGATCATAGTGATACACATAATCATAATATTGAAACCAAAAAATGCAAAGTTAATAATGATAGTGCAACTTATTTGTAGCACTGCCGTTTAGGTCATATTGGTGTAAAGCACATGAAGAAACTCCATGCTGATGAGATTTTGGAATCACTTGATTATGAATCACTTGATGCTTGCGAACCATGCCTCATGGGCAAGATGACTAAGACTCCGTTCTCCGGAGCGAGCAACTGACTTATTGGAAATAATACATACTGATGTATGCGGTCCGATGAGTGTTAAGGCTCACGGCAAGTATCATTATTTTCTGAACTTCACAGATGATTTGAGCAGATATGGGTATATCTACTTGATAAAACATAAGTCTGAAACATTTGAAAAGTTCAAAGAATTTCAAAGTGAAGTGGAAAAACATCGTGACAAGAAAATAAAGTTTCTATGGTCTGATCGCGGAGACAAATATTTGAGTTACGAGTTTGGTCTTCAGTTAAAACAATGTGAAATAGTTTCACTACTCACGCCACCTGGAATACCACAGCATAATGGCATGTCCGAACATCATAACCGTACTTTATTAGATATGGTGCGATCTATGATGTCTCTTACCGATCTACCACTATCGTTTTGGGGTTATGCATTAAAGACAGCTGCTTTCACGTTTAAAAGGGCACCATCTAAGTCCGTTGAGACGACACAATCTGAACTGTGGTTTGGCAAGAAACCAAAGTTGTCGTTTCTTAAAGTTTGGGACTGCGATGCTTATGTGAAAAAGTTTCAACATGATAAGCTCGAACCCAAATCGGAGAAGTAAATCTTCATAGGATATCCAAAGGAAACTATTGGATACACCTTCTATCACAGATCCGAAGGCAAGACTTTTGTTGCTAAATTCAGAGTTTTTCTAGAGAAGGAGTTTCTCTCGAAAGAAGTGAGTGGGAGGAAAGTAGAACTTGATAAGGTAATTGTACCATCTCCCTTATTGGAAAGTAGTTCATCACAGAAATCTGTTCTTGTGACTACTACACCAATTAGTGAGGAAGCTAATGATGATGATCATGTAACTTCAGATCAAGTTACTACCGAATCTCGTAGGTAAACCAGAGTGAGATTCGCGCCAGAGTGGTACGGTAATCCTGTTCTGGAAGTCATGTTACTAGACCATGATGAACTTGCGAACTATGAGGAAGCGATGATGAGCCCAGATTCCGCGAAATGGTTTGAGGCCATGAAATCTGAGATATGCTCCATGTATGAGAACAAAGTATGGACTTTGATGGATTTGCCCGATGATCGTCAAGCCATAGAAAATAAATGGATCTTCAAGAGCAAGACGGATGCTGATAGTAGTGTTACTATCTACAAAGCTAGAATTGTCGCAAAAGGTTTTCGACAAGTTCAAGGTGTTGACTACGATGAGGTTTTCTCACTCGTATCTGTGCTTAAGACTGTCCGAATCATGTTAGCAATTGCCGCATTTTATGAAATCTGGCAAATGGATAAACAAAACTGCATTCCTTAATGGATTTACTAAAGAAGAGTTGTATACGATGCAACCAGAAGGTTTTGTCAATCCTAAAGGTGCTAACAAAATATGCAAGCTCCAGCGATCCATCTATGGACTGGTGCAAGCATCTCGGAGTTGGAATATACGCTTTGATAAGTTGATCAAAGCATATAAGTTTTATACAGACTTGCGGTGAAGCCTGTATTTACAAGAAAGTGAGTGGGAGCACTACATCATTTCTGATAAGTATATGTGTATGACATATTGTTAATCGGAAATAATGTAGAATTATTCTGCAAAGCATAAAGGAATATTTGAAAGGAGTTTTTCAAAGAAAGACCTCGGTAAAGCTGCTTACATATTGAGTATCAAGATCTATAGAGATAGATCAATCTATAGAGATAGATCAAGACGCTTGATAAGTTTTTCAATGAGTACATACCTTGACAAGATTTTGAAGTAGTTCAAAATGGAACAGTCAAAGAAAAGGTTTCTTGCCTGTGTTACAAGGTGTGAAGTTGAGTAAGACTCAAAGCCCGACCACGACAGAAGATAGAAAGAGAATGAAAGTCATTCCCTATGCCTTGGCCATAGGTTCTATAAAGTATGGCATGCTGTATACCAGATCTATTGTATACCCTGCACTGATTTGGCAAGGGAGTACAATAGTGATCTAGGAGTAGATCACTGGACAGTGGTCAGAATTATCCTTAGTAAAATAAGGATATGTTTCTCGATTATGGACGTGACAAAAGGGTTCGTCGTAAACGGTTATGTCGATGCAAGTTTTTGACACTGATCCAGATGATTCTAAGTCTCAATCTGGATACATATTGAAAGTGGGAGCAATTAGCTAGAGTAGCTCCGTGCAGAGCATTGTGGACATAGAATTTTGCAAAATACATACGGATCTGAATTTGGCAGGCCCGTTGACTAAGATTCTCTCACAAGCAAAACATGATCACACCTTAGTACTCTTTGGGTGTTAATCACATAGCGATGTGAACTAGATTACCGAATCTAGTAAACCCTTTGGGTGTTGGTCACATGACGATGTGAACTATGGGTGTTAATCACATGATGATGTGAACTATCGATGTTAATCACATGGTGATGTGATCTAGATTATTGACTCTAGTGCAAGTGGGAGACTGAAGGAAATATGCCCTAGAGGCAATAATAAAGTTATTATTTATTTCCTTATTTCATGATGAATGTTTATTATTCATGTTAGAATTGTATTAACCGGAAACATAATACATGTGTGAATACATAGACAACCAGAGTGTCACTAGTATGCCTCTACTTGACTAGCTCGTTAATCAAAGATGGTTATGTTTCCTAACCATGAACAAAGTGTTGTTATTTGATTAACGAGGTCACATCATTAGTTGAATGATCTGATTGACATGACCCATTCCATTAGCTTAGCACCCGGTCGTTTAGTATGTTGCTATTGCTTTCTTCATGACTTATACATGTTCCTATGACTATGAGATTATGCAACTCCCGTTTGCCGGAGGAACACTTTGGGTGCTACCAAACGTCACAACGTAACTGAGTGATTATAAAGAAGCATTATAGGAGTCTCCAAAGGGAGATGTTGGGTTGGCGTATTTCGAGATTAGGATTTGTCACTCCGATTGTCGGAGAGGTATCTCTAGGCCCTCTCGGTAATGCACATCGCATAAGCCTTGCAAGCATTACAACTAATGAGTTAGTTGCGGGATGATGTATTACAGAACGAGTAAAGAGACTTGCCGGTAACGAGATTGAACTAGGTATTGGATACCGATGATCGAATCTCGGGAAAGTAACATACCGATGACAAAGGGAACGACGTATGTTGTTATGCGATCTGACCGATAAAGATCTTCGTAGAATATGTAGGAGCCAATATGGGCATCCAGGTCCCGCTATTGGTTATTGACTGGAGACATGTCTCGGTCATGTCTACATTGTTCTCGAACCCGTAGGGTCCGCACGCTTAAGGTTACGATGACAGTTATATTATGAGTTTATGCATTTTGATGTACCGAAGGTTGTTCGGAGTCCTGGATGTGATCACGGACATGACGAGGAGTCTCGAAATGGTCGAGACATAAAGATTGACATATTGGAAGCCTATATTTGGACATCGGAAGTGTTCCGGGTGAAATCGGGATTTTACCGGAGTACCGGGAGGTTACCGGAACCCCCCCGGGAGCTATATGGGCCTTAGTGGGCTTTAGTGGAAAGGAGAAAGGGGCAGCCCAAGGTGGCTACGCGCCTCCCCCCTTCCCCTAGTCCTATTAGGACTAGGAGAGGTGGCCGGCCCCCTCTCTCTCTTTCCCCCTTCAAGGAGTCCTATTCCAACTAGGATTGAGGGGGGGGGGATCCTACTCCCAGAGGGAGTAGGACTCTCCTGGCGAGCCACACTTGGCTGGCCAGCCTCCCCCCTCTAGTCCTTTATATACGGAGGCAGGGGCACCCCAGAAACACACAAGTTGATCCACGTGATCTATTCCTTAACCGTGTGCGGTGCCCCCTGCCACCATAGTCCTCGATAATACTGTAGCGGAGTTTAGGCGAAGCCCTGCTGCTGTAGTGCATCAAGATCGTCACCACGCTGTCGTGCTGACGGAACTCTTCCCCGACACTTTGCTGGATCGGAGTCCGGGGATCGTCATCGAGCTGAACGTGTGCTCGAACTCGGAGGTGCCGTAGTTTCGGTGCTTGTTCGGTCGGATCGGGAAGACGTACGACTACTTCCTCTACGTTGCGTCAACGCTTCCGCAGTCGGTCTGCGTGGGTACGTAGACAACACTCTCCCATCTCGTTGCTATGCATCACATGATCTTGCGTGAGCGTAGGAAATTTTTTGAAATTACTACGAAACCCAACACTTTCGTCACCCTTTTGCTTCTTTGATGGCTCCCCATGGGGCCCATCCTCCACCTCCATTGGCACTGAGCCTCTCTTCTCCCCTGCCCTGACTCCCAACGGTTCCTGCGCTTTGCTACTAGTCCTCAGTGTTCTCTTATATGTGCCACCCTGCTTCCCAAGCCCCTTCCCTGCTTTTCCACCTTCGACATTACTCTGTACCACCCCTCTTGCCATGCTAACGAGTTCCTTTTCCACTTCACTTTTCTCCCTACCCAATCCCTCCTTTTCTATTGCTGCTATCTCTTGTTTCATATCTTGTTGGGTTAGTGCCTTTTCTTGTGCTACCTTTTCCTTCACTCTCAAGTCAGCTTCCTCCCGCTCCCTCTCCCGAGCTTCGCTCTCTGCCTTTGCCTTCTCAAGCTGCTCCTGCAACCTTTTTTCTTCATCCTCCTTGTCCTCCATGATTTTATCATTAACACCACCATTCTCTGCTCCTGTATCAGCCCCCTTATCCGTAAATGTGAGTTGCTTTCTCGAGATTAGCACATCTGAACTTGATGCTGGCAAGTTTTTTAACGGGCTGGATACCTCATCCCCCCCTCCTGATTGACCACTAGCATTGCTAACCTTCCCCGTATTGTCTTTCCTCCAAGATCGGTCATCACTTCGAGATTTTCCATTCCATCTTCCGTCATAGTAGCCTCGGCCATTGCTTCCGCTGCCCGCACCACTGCTCCATCTCCCTCTATCATCTCCTCCCCTCCTAGACTCTATAAAAGCCTTGAGATCCTTACCAAATTGTTGTTTTTCTCCTCTTTTTTGCTTAATGGAACAGTCCCTAGCATCATGGCCCATGATTCCGCACGCATAACAAAAGTCAGGGAGGAACTCATACTCAAACCTTGCCCATAGCTTTTCCTCTTTTTCTTTTCCTTCTACCTCTTTTGTGACAGTGAGCCAACTTCCTCGCATTAACGGTTCAGCTACAAGCATCTTCACCTTAATTCTCATGAAAATTCTGATGGCCATATCATCTTCCCCCACATCCACTTCCATTGTTTCTCCTATCAGGTTGCCGATCACCTCTCCATTGTCCCGATGCATGTCCCCAAGAGGCAGGTTAAACACCCGCACCCATATTTGCACATGCCGAAATTCATAGTCCTCAATCCTTTTAGACGGATCAAACTCTTCTAGTAGCAGCAAATCTTTATCAAACGTCCAGGGGCCCCCTTCCAAAGCCTTTCTTTTCTCTGATTCCTGTTTGAAAGTAAACAAGAAGATGTTCCCTCTCAAATCCTTGCAACTTACCCCTCTCATCGGACTCCATGCCTTCCCTAGCGCCTGGGCTAGCGCATCCGCATGTGTCGGCTTCTCAAAGAACAATTTGGCCATGGCTCTTGGTTCCATTACAATCTTCCCATATCCCCTTCCACCGATCTTCACTCCTTTCTTCTCCGCCTCCGACAGCTTCAGGCCCTGCAGCAGGTTATTCACCTTCTCCATCTCACACAAGCGAGCACAACGAACTAGTCTCTCGAAAGAATTAGGCTCCCGAGCCCAAAATCAGATCGTGGGTGGAGATCGAGCGGCTATCTGCCTGGAGGTCTAGGCTGCATACCCCGCGAAGAAAACGAGAGGTGCCGAGGGGGGCACCCCCAGGAGCGCCCAGGAGCGCTCCGGCGGCGTCGGGGGGGAAGGGGAGGCGCGGAGCAGCCGGAGCACAGAAACCCTAGCGGCGGCGGCGGGAGTCGCCCAGAGAGACGCCAGGGACACAAAACCGTCACCCACGGGACGGACTGCTAGGTCACTAGCTGTGTCCTTGGTCGAGCGGGGGAATAAAGAAATATTGAATCATTATGTTTTGCGGGATGGACGTTTCCAGCCAAATCGGAGGGGCAGAGCTCGGAAACTTGGGAGGGCTCAGCGCGTGTAAGCGATTTCGGCGCTGTATTCGTTTTATTTCAGACCGTTGTTTCCGCGTGCATGCCAAACAGCTGAATTCGAAATTTGGGAATACCCAATCCAATTCGGGGTCTCCATTACAGACATCCAAACGCAGTGTCATAGTAGAATTTTGCCCCGTTTCATAGATAAAGCAAAACACACACTACAGAGAAGGAGCCAGGGACATCACCTGACGGGCGAACATACAAGATACTGAGATGAGAGCATCCACGGTCGGACTTGGGAGATCCGCCCCCCTAAAAATCCGCGGCGCGTCCACAGATGGCCCAAACGACTCCATATATTTACTGTCGGGCCTCCATAGTCAAACGCAAAGGCTCAAATTCATGAACGTTGATCATATAGCACAAGTTCATCACAATTCGACGGTTTAACAAAGCAACAAAGCACAATAAAATCGTAGTTAGGCTTCGTTGGCTATGGTTTTGTTTGGGTGGACCCGCAGAGGGCCTGGGTTGGCCTTGAAACCCCATGCGACGATAAAGACAATGACCTTTTCTATGCAGCAATGACAATCACCATTGGTGATGGAATGAAGGTGAGTTTTTGGCACTCCCTATGGTTGAATGGGCTCAAACCTAAAGACATTGCTCGGGGCATCTTGGCCATTTCCAAGCGCATCAACAGTTGCATCGCTAAGGCGATGGCCAATAAAGCTTAGGTCAGACATATTTGTCTTACACGGCGGACTTTCGGTTATCCTAATACACCATTTTTGTCCAATGAATAAAATGATCAGGAAGACCTTTCATTTTTAAAACCTCAAACATAAAGTCTCAATTAATTTGATCATACACTTTTTCGAAGACAACTTTAAACAAGACGGCTGCACAGGTCACTTCTATGTAAGGAGTGAATAGATTCATGCAACAAAACAACACTATCAAGAATAATGCGACCTTTAATGAATGCATTCTGGAGTTTAGAAACAACTTTGTCAGCAATTTTCATAGCTCTACTATTAAGAAGTTTAGTAAAAAAACTTAAATGGCGCATTTAACATACAAATGGGGCGGTACATTTGAATTTTATCAGCCCTCTGGCCTTTAGCTAACAGAGTAACCACCTCATAACCGAGCCTAGAGACAGCTATTTTGGCATCATAAAAGTCATGAAAAAGCTTAAGTAAGACGGTTGCAAATAAGATGCCAAAGGGATGATTGCAAATAAGTGACCACCTCTATGGCTCTATTATGTCTCCTAGAGAAAAGAACATGTTTAACTTCTTCCGTCGTAAACTTGTGGATCAGTCTAGCTTCATCAATCCGATGGCGCATTGCTCCAATGGCGACCAGGCCGACCCGGAGCCGCCGTCGCGGCCGGTGTTAGCTGGCGACGCACTGGCACTCCGGCACCGGATCGGGCACGACCGTCATGTGCTCCGATAATGGCCAGGCCAGCACGGGCGCACCTAGGACGTGCAGCAGGTGGGCGCGCGCGTGTGGACAGGAGACCCGGCGGGTCGGGGTCAGGTCGTCGCGGCCAGCCAGCCATCCGTCCCACCCCCCGATCGACCCGAGATCCGGCGAAATCGCCCGCGCCCCTGCGATTATCATATATCCACCGGTTCACTTCTCTCTCCGTTGCGCAGTTCCGGCGCCACCGACCGACGAGTATCGGCCCGGCCCGGAGGGAGGCGGCTTCGTGGCAGCTTCCTTCCTGCTGCCCTGCCGTGACGTCGCCCCCGCGCCCCTTTGAAAAACCAAGAGGACAAGGCCACGCGACGGGGCGATGGGGCGCCGCGACGTCGACGTCCCAGTCCCGGGCTGCCTATATAACCCCGATCCCTTGCCGCCCAGATCACACACCACCACCACACTTCCCCCTCTCTTCTCGCGCATCGGGCTCATCGCCCGAGACACAGAGCACGCACACCCACGCTGTCCTTCCACTTCCACTCACAAATTTTATCACGTCGCCGCCGGCGAAACTCTCCGCTGCCTCGTGCGCCGCCCGTCTGTTTGCCCGCCGGCGCTGCGCTATGAAGGTGACTGCCGTCGGTCCGATTGGGGACTTGGGGGTTTCTTTACGTTGCAGATTTCAGCTGCGGCTCTTGATCTTGCTGCTCCGGGTTCTGATGGTTTTTCTTGTCTGGCGGCCGGGTGCAGAAGGTGGTGCTGAAGCTGGACGTGCACGACGACAGGCAGAAGCAGAAGGCGCTCAAGGCCGTCTCCGCTCTCCACGGTGCTCCTCTTTCTCCCCTGCTTCCTCTTCTCCAATTCCGTCCTCCTACCTTGCTCTGCTTCGTTGTGATCATAGAGCTGGAGAGAATTTTCTGCCGCTGATCCATGCTGGCGATGAAAACTCACTGCGTGCGCGTGGCTCAGGCATCGACAACATGGGCGTGGACGTGAAGGACCAGAAGATGACGGTGGTCGGCAGCATGGACCCCGTTGACGTCGTCGCCAAGCTGCGCAAGGTCTTCCCCGGGGTGGACATCGTCTCCGTCGGCCCGGCCAAGGAGGACAAGAAGGACGACAAGAAGGACGGCGACAAGAAAGACGGCGGCGGCGACAAGAAGGACGGCGACAAGGACAAGAAGGACGAGAGCAAGCAGGTGGTGTACCCGCCTCACTACTGGTACCCGCCGCCGCCGCCGCAGCACCACCACCCGCACCCGTACTACTTCGTCCGCAGCGCCGAGGAGGACCCCAACTCATGCGTCATCTGCTGATCGCCTCATCCCCATGGCACCGCCCTGTACATGTACATTTCTAGCTGGGCTGCCGGCGTGCGGCTCACCGGCGGTCACCGGTCGCGACCTGCTCCGGTGGTGGTTGGTGGTTGCTCCACTCGTCAGCCTACCTGCGACAGCGATCGCGATATATATGATCCGTAGATGATGTTGTTTTGTCTTGTTTTTTCGCTTTGGGGGGGATAAAGTAGACGCATCTGCCGAGTTTGTGATGCGCAGATGTGGAATCAAATAACAGTGAGGGAAAGGACTACAAATATATATATATATATATATATATATATAAAAACTTTCTGCAACGAATGCTGATTCCGAGTGGGTGGAGGCTCACCGGGTGCTCTCCAGTGATGATAGGAAATAAAAACACCGTAACGAGTGAAACTTAGGCGGCTAAATTGGTGTCAGTTATGATCTGAAAGTACTCTGAAGCTCTCTGACAGTGTTGTTTTCAGTCACTGGTGATCTCGATGGACGACTCTTCTATTCTATACAGGCAAAAGTACGTTCACAAGGATCGAATTCCCCATACGGAGCTCGCGTATTTCTATATTTTCTACTGTGTGACTAATTCGAGCTGAATTACCATATGTGCTTATTTCACGTGAAATCGATCACAGATTCTTGGAGGACGTGTGTGATTTTTCATCCATTGAAGGGAAAAACAAATGCATTGCCAAACGCCGAAGGGAGGCCCTCCTTTAAATCAAGAGTCACAGTCATAGGCTCTTCTTCTTATTTTTCTCTTGTCAGAGCCTCACAGAAAAGGCTGTATGTGTTCTTTCTTTTTGTTTTTTGGTTTCTTACTTGGCCGGCCAGCTGGCTGGGCCCACCAACCAGCTCTTAGGCACAATAACAGCTGGTTAGGTGTAACATTCTCCCCTCCTTAAGATGAGGCCTCCCCCTCCTAGATGGTAGTCGTGGGAAATCGCCGGCGTAGCACGTCGTAGTCCTCCCAAGTGGCCGAATCCGGAGACGATGACGACCACTGGATCTTGAGCTGGGCGCAGATGGCATCCGTATCTGCTGCCCAGTCCAGGTCGTCGCCGGCTGGTGCCTCATCCGCCCAGGTTGCCATGGTGCCCAAATTGGATTCTCTGCCGTACAGGGCCTTGAAGGGTGTGCACTTGAGCGATGAATGGAAGGTCGAGTTGTACCAGAACTCAGCCATCGGAAGCCAGCGGCGCCACTTGTTGGGGGGGTCATGGACGGCGCAGCGCAGGTGCATCTCCAGGCACTGGTTCACCCGCTCGCTCTGGCCATCGGTCTGCGGGTGGTACGCCGTCGAGTACAGTAGCTTGGTGCCCGCGCTCTCGAGCAGCTCACGCCAGAGGTTGTGATACGTCTTCGTCGTATCTACTTTTCCAAACACTTTTGCCTTTATTTTGGACTCTAACTTGTACGATTTGAATGGAACTAACCCGGACTGACGTTGTTTTCAGCAGAATTGCCATGATGTTGTTTTATGTGCAGAAAACAAAAGTTTTCGGAATGACCTGAAACTCCACAGAATATCTTACAATAAATAATAAAAAATCCTCGCCAAAGATGAAGACCACAGGGGCCACACCCTTTCCACGAGGGTGGGGGGCGCCCCCCCTAGGGCGCGCCCCCTACCTCGTGGGCCCCCTGGAGACCTCCCGACTCCAACTCCAACTCTATATAACTACTTTCGGGGAGAAAAAATAAGAGAGAAGAAATCATCGCATTTTACGATACGGAGCCGCCGCCAAGCCCTAAAACCTCTCGGGAGGGCTGATCTGGAGTCCGTTCGGGGCTCCGGAGAGGGGGATTCATCACCGTCGTCATCATCAACCATCCTCCATCACCAATTTCATGATGCTCACCGCCGTGCGTGAGTAATTCCATCGTAGACTTGCTGGACGGTGATGGGTTGGATGAGATTTAGCATGTAATCGAGTTAGTTTTGTTAGGATTTGATCCCTAGTATCCACTATGTTCTGAGATTGATGTTGCTATGACTTTGCTATGCTTAATGCTTGTCACTAGGGCCCGAGTTCCATGATTTCAGATCTGAACCTATTATGTTTTCATCAATATATGAGAGTTCTTGATCCTATCTTGCAAGTCTATAGTCACCTATTATGTGTTATGATCCGTTAACCCCGAAGTGACAATAATCGGGATACTTACCGGTGATGACCGTGTTTGAGGAGTTCATGTATTCACTATATGCTAATGCTTTGTTTCGGTTCTCTATTAAAAGGAGGCCTTAATATCCCTCAGTTTCCATTAGGACCCCGCTGCCACGGGAGGGTAGGACAAAAGATGCCATGCAAGTTCTTTTTCATAAGTACGTATGACTATATTCGGAATACATGCCTACATTACATTGACGAATTGGAGCTAGTTCTGTGTCACCCTATGTTATGACTGTTACATGATGAACCGCATCCGGCATAATTATTCATCATTGATCCGATGCCTACGAGCTTTCCATATACTCGTAGAATATGTAGGAGCCAATATGAGCATCCAGGTTCCGCTATTGGTTATTGACCGGAGACGTGTCTCGGTCATGTCTACATAGTTCTCGAACCCGTAGGGTCCGCACGCTTAAAGTTCGGTGACGATCGTAATTAGGGTTTTTGTGTTTTGATGTACCGAAGGTTGTTCGGAGTCCCGGATGTGATCACGGACATGATGAGGAGTCTCGAAATGGTCGAGACATAAAGATTGATATATTGGAAGCCTATATTGGATATCGGAAACGTTCCGGGTGAAATCGGGATTTTACCGGAGTATCGGGGGGTTA
>NC_041382.1:755745354-755748984 GCF_002162155.2 Triticum dicoccoides
CCATAACGGAGAAGAGGAGGGCCGGCCAGGGCAGGCCGCGTGCCCCCTCCCCTCCTAGTCCGAATAGGACAATGAAGGGGGGGGGGGCGCCCCCCTTTCCTCTTTCTCCCTTCCTCCTTCCTTTTCCAACAAGGCAAGAGGGGGGAGTCCTACTCCCGGTTGGAGTAGGACTCCTCCAGGCGCACCCATAGGGCCGGCCGCACCTTCCTCTCTCCCTCCTTTATATACTGAGGCAAGGGGGCACCCCATGACACACAAGTTGATCCTCGTGATCGTTCCTTAGCCCTGTGCGGTGCCCCCTTCCACCATATTCCACCTCGGTCATATCGTAGCGGTGTTTAGGCGAAGCCCTGCGTCGGTAGAACATCATCACCGTCATCACGCCGTCGTGCTGACGAAACTCTCCCTCAATGTTTTGCTGGATCGGAACTCGAGGGACGTCACCGAGTTGAACGTGTGCAGAACTCGGAGGTGCCGTACGTTCGGTACTTGGATCGATCGGATCGGGAAGACGTACGACTACTTCCTCTACGTTGTGTCAACACTTTTGTTGCCGGTCTACGAGGGTACGTAGACAACACTCTCCCCTCTCGTTGCTATGCATCACCATGATCTTACGTGTGTGTAGAATTTTTTTTAAAATTACTACGTTCCCCAACAGAATCCACCGCTGCAACTATAACTTCGCCTATCTCTACATCTACATCAGAATAAACAACCTACGTCTACCTCCACACTATAAGCAGGGGAGAAAAGGACCACAACAAGCAGATGGATTAGAACCCCCACATACAACAAGCTCCTACACAACTCAGGTGAGCAGAAGGATGGGAAATGGAGCGCTAGGCATGGCGGACTAAAAACAAACACGGCAGCAACATGCACCTACCACGGATCCACGGACAACACCAAGAACAAATGAACCATGGATCCATGGATCCAAAACTTACCTAGATCCAGAACTACACAGCCAGAGACAAGCAAAAGCACACAGGGAAACACGAGAGACAAGGACAACCAACCGCGACAGCGGGGATCGAAGAGAAAAGGGAGGAGAAATCGAATCGAGCGGTGGAATAGCTCGGAATCGCCATGAACATAAGAAATCGCCTCCTCTCCTCCTCCGCTCGAGCTCCTTCCCTTCTCGTTGCCTTATCAAAACAAAACCCCCAAAATGAAAGTGGAAACAGTGCCGGGCCGGGGACGGTAACGGGCTGAGACAAGAAAACCAAACCCGATAAACCAACACGAATCAACCCGAACAAATGAAACGCCAGCACGAAGAAAAAAGAAATCAACACGAATATCTGCGCGAGAATGGCAGGACACGGATTTGATTGACGATGAATTGAAAAACACTCGACTGTAAAATAGCAAATCGGTAAAAATTTCAACGAAATTTCAGTAAAATTTCCGAAATTTCGCATATTTTAGTGGGGTCCGAAATATTATCAACACCAAAATTTCGATGCAAACTCAAACAGATTTTCAAATGTATTTAAATTATTTTAGGATTCAATAAAATTAAGCTAAATTTGAAATCGGAAAATCCGAAATATGCGAAATTTCACATATTTCGATGGGCTCCGAAATTATTTTGTTTTCGAAATTAAAAACCTTGAACGTGAGCATTCAAAGTTCTACCTTTTCATCCGTGATGATGGGGAACTCGTCGATTTGGTAGGGAGGGGCCAGATGACGAAACGTTCACCTTTGTGACGAGCAGATGATGACAACAGGCGTGTGTTTGATGAATTGAGCAGGTGTTCATCTATGTTCCGGGGAAAAAACAACGGAGAGCCCGCACGGAAGCCGATGCTCTTCATCTCTAGTGCGGAGGGCATCGGATGTTGGGGTGCGTCTCAGCGGCAGACGGAGTCTGATGGTGGATGGATCCGTTGAGGCCTCGTGTAATCCTGGTGCATTGCGGCCTCACCCGTCTGTCCTCTTATAGCGAGGTGTCGGTGGCGCAAGTCCGGGTTCGGGGGAAACCCCTGGCTGGTTGTTCAGCCACGGCAGCGGCGACGCCGAAGGGCGTCACTTTCCTCCCTAAAGGCACTACTGAGGACCCTTCCTCCCACACCGGGCCACTTCCTCGAGCGAACGCTCAAAATTTGTTGTGGGTTGGTTAGCGACGGCGTCATGAGCGTCATGTTCTACTTGGGGACAACGTATCGGGAAGGTTGGCCTTGGAAGAGTGGTGTCTTAGTGTAGAGGTTTCCGACGGCTTTGAGTTTCGAGCAATGGCTTTTCTTGCAGGCCCGGCGCTTTTTCTTTGGTGGTGCTCTCCAGTTCGGCGTGTGCTGACATGTCCAAACGGGCCGACGACCTTGTCCCTGCCGAAAGGGGATAGCGTTCCCCTTCTCGGAAACGACACGACTATGATGACGAGTGGCCAGTCCCTCGATGTGAATATTGGCCATGTTTTCGACGTATCGTCTCCTAGGCTCATCCTTGGTGTTGTTCTTTAGCCTTCGATTGCCCTAGTAGCTTTGCCTCTCCATTTGGGTGTCTGAGGACGACATCTCTATAATCGGCGTGGTGTAGTTCGTGCTTCGACGTCATGCTTTGATGTCATTGCCCTAGTAAGTTTCCGTAACCATGCTTTCGATGTCAAGATGGGTTAGGTCTCCTTATTCGGTCTTTGCCTTCTTCCCCAAATTGATAGTCCATGCTTCATATCGTCGCCACCTTCTTCCCCGAATCGATAATTCGTGCTTCGGACCATCGTCATTGGTGTCTCTTGGAGACGCTCGTAACATTCGATGACTTATTCATCACACCCGCGACACGCAGGAGGTGTGCCATTGAACTAGACTCATGACGCACCATCAACTTACACAGGTCAAAGACGACAACGAACCCCTCAAACCCGCTTGTAATTTTCATTTTCGTCGGTCGTGCTCTTGCAAGGCTCGGATTTGGATTTGGATTTGGACTAACTCTGCCTTAATGCCCTATGTATGAACCATTCTTCAACATCATTCTTGCAGTCTAGAATTTCCTCGATGATCATAGCATGGGGGCTTCCCTAATTTTTTTTGATATCTTTAACCACCAATGAGCAATCCATTGCTATATGCATGCGTTGGAGCGGAAGATCTTTGGCAAGAGAAAAAGCCTCTCTAAAAGCCGGTGTTTCTAAAGTACAGTAAAGTTTGGAATGATTGAGAAGACTATGGCCGATGATTCCAAATAATTACCAAGATGATCCTTGTGAGTAACACAAACTGCACCACGGGTAGCATTTCTAGAAGTTGTCCAATCAACATTAGATTTTGCAAATCTGGCAGCACATGGATTTGTCCGGAGTAGCGCATGAATTGGCAAATAAAATGGGCTATATTTGCCCCCCTCCTAGTATTTGGATAGGCTCCAAAGGACTTGATTCCTCTACTTATAAGAGATGTGATAATTGTCATGAATCAATAAAAGAGGAGCGAAACTTAAAATGAAGTGTTGTGTTCGAAGAAGAAAAAGGCTTAACCAGCATTGACAGGGTGGTGGGCTGTCTTGTAGGCTCTTACAAAGAAAGAACCTCCAGGTGAGGACATGGGTTGCAGCCACCGTCGGCCCAAACGTAGCGGTAAAAAGGATCTCATGTCCTACCGTCGTAACGGGGGATCCTAT
>NC_041382.1:755749480-755779763 GCF_002162155.2 Triticum dicoccoides
AAGGCTCCAAGCTACTGTTGGTCCTGTATATCAGAAGCTCAAAATAACTTTTCAATCTGTCCCGCTAGGAGTCCTGAACTTTCGATGTCCTGTGTTTTGCACTTCAGAAATAGGTAATTAATTAGAAATGATTACGTTTTACAGGCAAGCCCATAGGGATTTCACAAGATCAAGACTCTTTTTTTGGTCATACACAACAACACAGCTACACCATACATGAACCAATCAGATTTGTAAACCGTAGTGTATGATTGATAATGGAGGAATAAGAACATAGTGGGAGATTAATGATTGCTCACAGCAGAGAAATTCAGTTCGTCGAGGCGCTTGCTGTTGATAGAAATTCAGTTCAGATTATCCTATTTCACATCCGTAGAATATATGTAGGGAAAATAATTATAATCATACATGTACTCTACAGAATACTTTAGTACTCAATGTAAATCCTGGTCCATGCCAAAAGGAAAAAAATAGAAGAGGCTCTGCAATATTGGAATAAATTCAGAAAAGGACACATTGCCTTAGAGTAAAGTAAGCAGAGGCGACAGAACAAGATTCCTGATAATGTCCAACCTAAATAAGAAACCTAAAGTTCTCCTTTAACGATCCACAGTAAAAATAAAATAAAAAACTGAAAATTCTACTCTTCCATATGTAACTTTCAGTTATCATAATGGAAAGAATATCCTCTCGCCTTCATCATAAGCCATAAATCAAATTGTCTATTTAGATACAATAAAAACCATAACTAAAACAGAGCCAACTTTCAGAAATAAGGACCTGATAGCATGTCCGATTTGGTCCAACTGACCATGAATCATGGCTGCGAGCATCAATCGACTGAATCTTGTAACTATGACAAACATGTAGTGGGATTCGTGAAGAATTACCTATGTATTTAGTCAGCGAAGGGAGACGTAGTCTCATATGGGTAGCACAAAAGCCACAATAGTGCTGACGTTCTCCACCATGGCTCCGTTCTGTTCCTCACACGTACATCGCTAGCAGCATGGACGGTGATCGCCGCAGCGCCTACTATGGCTGGCATTAGAGAATACTTTGCAGAACAAACAGTAAAACAAATAAATGAGCCACGAGTGTACATGCATCTTCTCTTGAATGCAGATTAACGTCTGCCCGCCCGCAGAAGCTGTTGTTGCTGCTGCAGATTGGCGTCCGCCTGCAGATTAGCGAGAGGGGGGGGGAGGGTACAGGTAAAAGTACAATGTGAAGGCTCCAAGCTACTCTTGGTCCTGTATATCAGAAGCTCAAAATAACTTTTCAATCTGTCCCATTAGGAGTCCTGAACTTTCGATGTCCTGTGTTTTGCACTTCAGAAACAGGTAATTAGAAATGATTACGTTTTACAGGCAAGCCCATAGGGATTTCACAAGATCAAGACTCTTCTTTTGGTCATACACAACAACACAGCTACACCATACATGAACCAATCAGATTTGTAAACCGTGGCGTATGATTGATAATGGAGGAATAAGAACATAGTGGGAGATTAATGATTGCTCACAGCAGAGAAATTCAGTTCGTCGAGGCGCTTGCTGTTGATAGAAATTCAATTCAGATTATCCTATTTCACATCCGTAGAATATGTGTAGGGAAAATAATTATAATCATACATGTATTCTACAGAATACTTTAGTATTCAATGTGAATCCTGGTCCATGCCAAAAGGAAAAAAATAGAAGAGGCTCTGCAATATTGGAATAAATTCAGAAAAGGACACATTGCCTTAGAGTAAAGTAAGCAGAGGCGACAGAACAAGATTCCTGATAATGTCCAACCTAAATAAGAAACCTAAAGTTCTCCTTTAACGATCCGCAGTAAAAATAAAATAAAAAACTGAAAATTCTACTCTTCCATATGTAACTTTCAGTTACCATAATGGAAAGAATATCCTCTCGCCTTCATCATAAGCCATAAATCAAATTGTCTATTTAGATACAATAAAAACCATAACTAAACAGAGCTAACTTTCAGAAATAAGGACCTGATAGCATGTCCGATTTGGTCCAACCGACCATGAATCATGGCTGCGAGCATCAATCTGCTGAATCTCATAACTATGACAAACATGTAGTGGGATTCGTGAAGAATTACCTATGTATTTAGTCAGCGAAGGGAGACGTAGTCTCATATGGGTAGCACAAAAGCCACAACAGTGCTGACGTTCTCCACCATGGCTCCGTTCTGTTCCTCACACGTACATCGCTAGCAGCATGGCCGGTGATCGCCGCAGCGCCTACTATGGCTGGCATTAGAGAATACTTTGCAGAACAAACAGTAAAACTAATAAATGAGCCACGAGTGTACATGCATCTTCTCTTGAATGCAGATTAACGTCTGCCCGCCCGCAGAAGCTGTTGTTGCTGCTGCAGATTGGCGTCCGCCTGCAGATTAGCGAGAGGGGGGGGAGGGTATAGGTAAAAGTACAATGTGAAGGCTCCAAGCTACTCTTGGTCCTGTATATCAGAAGCTCAAAATAACTTTTCAATATGTCCCGCTAGGAGTCCTGAACTTTCGATGTCCTGTGTTTTGCACTTCAGAAACAGGTAATTAGAAATGATTACGTTTTACAGGCAAGCCCATAGGGATTTCACAAGATCAAGACTCTTCATTTGGTCATACACAACAACACAGCTACACCATACATGAACCAATCAGATTTGTAAACCGTGGCGTATGATTGATAATGGAGGAATAAGAACATAGTGGGAGATTAATGATTGCTCACAGCAGAGAAATTCAGTTCGTCGAGGCGCTTGCTGTTGATAGAAATTCAGTTCAGATTATCCTATTTCACATCCGTAGAATATGTGTAGGGAAAATAATTATAATCATACATGTACTCTATAGAATACTTTTATACTCAATGTAAATCCTGGTACATGCCAAAAGGAAAAAAATAGAAGAGGCTCTGCAATATTGGAATAAATTCAGAAAAGGACATATTGCCTTAAAGTAAAGTAAGCAGAGGCGACAGAACAAGATTCCTGATAATGTCCAACCTAAATAAGAAACCTAAAGTTCTCCTTTAACGATCCACAGTAAAAATAAAATAAAAAACTGAAAATTCTACTCTTCCATATGTAACTTTCAGTTACCATAATGGAAAGAATATCCTCTCGCCTTCATCATAAGCCATAAATCAAATTGTCTATTTAGATACAATAAAAACCATAACTAAACAGAGCTAACTTTCAGAAATAAGGACCTGATAGCATGTCCGATTTGGTCCAACCGACCATGAATCATGGCTGCGAGCATCAATCTACTGAATCTCATAACTATGACAAACATGTAGTGGGATTCGTGAAGAATTACCTATGTATTTAGTCAGCGAAGGGAGACGTAGTCTCATATGGGTAGCACAAAAGCCACAACGGTGCTGACGTTCTCCACCATGGCTTCGTTCTGTTCCCCACACGTACATCGCTAGCAGCATGGACGGTGATCGTCGCAGCGCCTACTATGGCTGGCATTAGAGAATACTTTGCAGAACAAACAGTAAAACAAATAAATGAGCCACGAGTGTACATGCATCTTCTCTTGAATACAGATTAACGTCTGCCCGCCCGCAGAAGCTGTTGTTGCTGCTGCAGATTGGCGTCCGCCTGCAGATTAGCGAGAGGGGGGGGGGTATAGGTAAAAGTACAATGTGAAGGCTCCAAGCTACTCTTGGTCCTGTATATCAGAAGCTCAAAATAACTTTTCAATCTGTCCCGCTAGGAGTCCTGAACTTTCGATGTCCTGTGTTTTGCACTTCAGAAACAGGTAATTAGAAATGATTACGTTTTACAGGCAAGCCCATAGGGATTTCACAAGATCAAGACTCTTCATTTGGTCATACACAACAACACAGCTACACCATACATGAACCAATCAGATTTGTAAACCGTGGCGTATGATTGATAATGGAGGAATAAGAACATAGTGGGAGATTAATGATTGCTCACAGCAGAGAAATTCAGTTCGTCGAGGCGCTTGCTGTTGATAGAAATTCAGTTCAAATTATCCTATTTCACATCCGTAGAATATGTGTAGGGAAAATAATTATAATCATACATGTACTCTATAGATAGTTTTATACTCAATGTAAATCCTGGTACATGCCAAAAGGAAAAAAATAGAAGAGGCTCTGCAATATTGGAATAAATTCAGAAAAGGACATATTGCCTTAAAGTAAAGTAAGCAGAGGCGACAGAACAAGATTCCTGATAATGTCCAACCTAAATAAGAAACCTAAAGTTCTCCTTTAACGATCCACAGTAAAAATAAAATAAAAAACTGAAAATTCTACTCTTCCATATGTAACTTTCAGTTACCATAATGGAAAGAATATCCTCTCGCCTTCATCATAAGCCATAAATCAAATTGTCTATTTAGATACAATAAAAACCATAACTAAAACAGAGCCAACTTTCAGAAATAAGGACCTGATAGCATGTCCGATTTGGTCCAACCGACCATGAATCATGGCTGCGAGCATCAATCGACTGAATCTCGTAACTATGACAAACATGTAGTGGGATTCGTGAAGAATTACCTATGTATTTAGTCAGCGAAGGGAGACGTAGTCTCATATGGGTAGCACAAAAGCCACAACAGTGCTGACGTTCTCCACCATGGCTCCGTTCTGTTCCTCACACGTACATCGCTAGCAGCATGGACGGTGATCGCCGCAGCGCCTACTATGGCTGGCATTAGAGAATACTTTGCAGAACAAACAGTAAAACAAATAAATGAGCCACGAGTGTACATGCATCTTCTCTTGAATGCAGATTAACGTCTGCCCGCCCGCAGAAGCTGTTGTTGCTGCTGCAGATTGGCGTCCGCCTGCAGATTAGCGAGACCGGCGACAAGCGCGCCGGTGAGGGCACCGCGGCGACGGCGACCCAGGGTGGGGGTTGGGGGCGACGGCGCCGAGGAGTGTGCCAGGTCCAGCGAGAGGGCGAGGAGCCCCGCCGAGAACGCGCTAGCGAGGGCGTCGGGAAGGCGGCGAGGAGGCCGGGAGAGAGGGCGCCTGTGAGAAGTGGTGGGCAGTTCGGAAGAGGGAAGTGCGGAGGGCGAGGCGGCCCCGGGCAGCTCCGGCGGCGAAGGGCGTGGCGGGCGGCGAACAGCGGCGGGTAACGGCCGCGGGAGGATTGGCGGGGCGGCGAAGCGCTCACGGGAGGAACCGCCCGTGCTGTGGCGTTCATTGGGAGGAGGGGCAGTAGGTCGTGCCTCGTGCGGGCGTGCGTTGTTGCCAGAGTTTTTTTTTAACCGCTGCGCAGGGTTAGCGATTGATGGGTTAGTGGCTTGATGCGTGGTTTGCACTATTAAACACCGGAGGATTAAGGGTCATTAGATTTTGTTGACGGATGGGTTTGATTGTTTGGTTCTCCGCTCTCTCTTCTTTTTATAGGGGTAGTAGATAGATAGATAGATAGATAGATAGATAGATAGATAGATAGTAGATAGTGGGGGCAATAGCAATTTTTTTTCATCGTTCTCAAAATATAATCATCAAATTCAAAATCTGTTCCTCCATTTTTTTTTTAAAAATCTTGAATACAAATTTTGTTCATCAAGTCCAAAAAGTGTTCATCCAATTCAAAATTTGTTCATAAAATACAAACAAATGTTCATCATTATTAAAAATTGTTCATCAAAATAAGAAAATATTTGCTAAAATTTAAAAATGTCATTCTTTGAAATCATCAACATTTTTTAATTCAAGAACTATTTTTTGACAATTCAGATTTTTTCTAAAATTTTAGAACCTTTTTATAATCCCTAATTATTCCAACATATAATAAAACAAAAATAGAAGATATAAAAGCAAAAGTAAAAAAGCAAAACAAAAAAAACAATGAGGATCCCAGCCGTGGATGGGCCCGCCAACAGGGACAACTTGGTACTGACACGTAAAAATTTCGAAAACCAGTACCAATTCGCCAACACCGCCCCAAATGTGGTACTATCGTGTAATTTACTCGGATTTATGGGGTGTTTGGTTTATGGGACTTTTTTGTGTTGGGACTAGAAAAAGTCCCTAGCAAACCAAACAGGATGGGACTTTTTGCTAAAAGTCCTTAGAAGCACCTCCTTGAAATTCTTTTTCAAAAAGTCCTAGGGACTAGAAAAAGTCCTAGAACTAGAGAACCAAACACCACCTTATAATCAATTAGTGCATAAAATGCATTCTCTTATACTATAGAATGTATTCTCTCAAGAGATGAGGTATACAACACAAAACAGAACATGCCTAATTTTAACATTTAGCATGCATCAATATACATCCTCTTCAATTTCCTCTCGATCAACACTAAATTGGCGACACACCGCAAATTACAAACCAAATACCAAAGCACAAGAAGAAACAACATCCCTGACAAGCTGGCTTCTAGTTATGCATGCTAGAACACGCTCAGCACTAACAAATGTCCAAAAGATACATATATGTTTAACCATCTTGCAGTACTTTTTTTTGCGACATCAAATGAGCTTTATTATTAAGGAATAGTTGTACAATCTCTTGCCAGCAAGCTAACCAGAATATTTGGGGACTCCTGCAACCACAAGTTGGTGCGGCGTTCCATTCTTGAAAAATAGGCTAAACGATCTGCAGTCCTATTCTGCATTCGATTAATATGAAGACACAAAAACTCCCTCTCTCCCTCATGAGATCCTTTATCTCATTAACCAGATGACCCAGATATGATATATCCATCTCCTCGCAATTCAGCTTCTTCACCAAAGACGCACAATCAGATTGAATAATTAGCGGTAATTGTGTAAGCTGTAGTGCCAGCATTAGGCCCTCCCGAGCAGCAACACATTCAACTTCTAAGGCGTCTGTACATTGTGGAATAAACCAGCATGCAGATGTAATATGAATACCCTTCCAATCCCTTGCCACCATGGCTGCACCAGCTGTGTTATCAGTTGAATTAAAAAATCCATCAATGGAGATGGCAACCCACCCCTCCGGAGGTGGCGGCCATGGCTTAAGCTCCTGAACACGGCCATCTCCACTTGGCAAAACAAGAGAACGACCATCAGCATCGACACTTGGTTTTCCTTTGAGCATATCATATCCTTTATCATATTTAATCTGCTGTAGAGTAAGCATATAACTCTGCAAGAATGCCTTAGTAGCCTCCACCGGAGCAGGTGCTTTGTCATGCACAGCATCATTCCGCAAGTGCCAATTCCTCCAAATTACCATCAACACCTTAGCTTTCACATCCTCAGAAACTGTAACCAATAGATCAAATAGCCACTCATTACCTGTGTTTACAATTGTTTCTTTGGAGGGTACATTCCAAACTGATCCCATGGCATCCCACACCGCAGCAGCCGGAGGACATGCGATAACAGCATGAAAACTATCCTCCGTCACACGCCCACACCGCTGACACTGTTCATTAATATCGAGGTGCCTTGCTTTTTTGACTTGGCGAGTAGGTAACCCCTCCTTCAATAGCTTCCACGAACATATCTGCGGCACATCAATTTTCCAGAACATACGCCACACCGGGCGATCCCCATCTGGTCGCATACTAGTTGCCTCTCCACCCTGATTACCATCTTGCAGTACTCCCTCCGATCCTTTTTATTCTGCATATTAGAATTCTCTAAAGTCAAACTTCACAAAATTTGACCGTATTTATATGAAAAAATATCAACATCTGCCATGCTAAAGTTATACAATATGAAACTTTAAGTCATGACACATCTATTGATATTGATTTCAGATTATGAATGTTAGTACTTTTTTCTATAAAGTTGGTCAAACTTTACGAGGCTTGACTTCAGTCAAATCTTATATGCGAACTAAAAAGGACCAGGGGGAGTACTTAGCAGCCATGAAAAGAAAGACACGTCAATCTATATATCTAGCTTTGTTTATCTCGTTGATGCACCGTTATGCACACAATGGAGACCAAAAATATAGTAAATATATGTAAAACTAAAATGACCCCCTAACACAAACAACTATGGAGGTGTTTGTTTCCATCGGTGGTAACGCAAACGTCAAGGGAAATGAGTTACAGGGTGTAATGCGTCCAGACTGAGAGAGAAGCTCACTTGAGAGAATCTCCCCTCTCGATTCGGGCTGCTGCTGGACTCCTAGGCGAACAGGGGCGAGCTGGGTCGAGCAGGGAGCGGCGCACGGAGGAGATGGCAGGGCGGGACGGGCTCGCGTGGAGGAGCTCTGGTGGCGAGGTTGAAGGAGAAGGCAATTGCACGGGGAAGAAGGTGGCCCACTCGAAAATATTGTGCGGAGCCATGGTTCAGTTGAACCCATGCTCCACACCGTACATCTACAGGCAGGATATACGGGGATGTGTGCACAGCTTGCATCAGGAAAATTGGCGGGAGTGATCAAGAACTACTTATCACACTAACATTTACTAATAAAATCTACTGCATGCCCATAGTATAGGCTATAAAAAATCCCCTCGTCGATGCAATGGCTATCTACAGTGCACCCAGATCAGTCTACAATTTTATATTCGCCTCCACCGTGGTGCTTTTCCTGGCATGGTGCCCTGACCAATTACATAGCTACAGTTTTTCTTTTAAATGCTACAGGTTGCACACCAAAATATTGCCTGACTATTTGTATATTTCTTTGGCCTCTATTAAAGATGAAGAAACTATGTGTCAGGTGTCAGATAAAGTAAAAAAAGATAATTCTAATGCAAAAATATTGTAGTTTAGATGGGCATAGTAAAACATTTTCGGAGACTGAAGGGTTTTGAGTCATGCATCAGTGTGTCACAAAAATAAAACATATGAATGTGATCTGTGCAAAAATATGAAGTTTGGCTGTGTTTCTACAAATTTGAATGGACTTTTGACCCCTGCTGCATGGTTTTTTGTAAAACATGCAAATATCAACATTATTTTCTGAAATTGTTTATGAGGATACAGAACATCCAAATCTGCATGCATACATGCATGAACAGAATAATGTATTTTAAGCACTAGGGATTGGACTCATATGCTACAATACATTGATAAGTGTGCCAGCCCACCGGGTTAAAAAAAGCCTACACAGGGCTATAGGCAACCTGATTGAGAGATGAATCAAGGAAAAAAGTACAAGATCAAGGAAGTTTGAATGCTGACTGAGCTCAGATCCACATGAAAACAGTACGAGATCGAACGTTGCCGAGTCTAGGTTCGGGTGAACCATGGTGCTGAACTTCCCCTCTCGTGGCCCACTGTAACGACCACAGACGGCAGCGGAAGGACCTCCCACAGTGGCGGCGCAACCCCAATGCGGCCGAGGGCGAGGACGCTGGAAGGACCCCCAACAACGGCGGCGGCCAAACAAGGCGAAGAACGGCAGGAGCAACACCATTGAATGGTTCGACCATAGTAGGAGCAGTGAAGACGGCGGCGCAAACCAACCGAGGAACACCCTCCCCGCAAATGTTGGCCAGGACACAACCCACCCCAGCGGCCCAGCCCCTCTCCCTTCCCTACGAAGCATTGACCCACGGATCCGGCTTGCCTGCTCCTATCCGTGCTTCCACGTTATCCTACGGCTGTCTTTTTTCTTTTTTTTCTTTCTAATCTAATTATCTCTCCCCTGATTTTAAGGGGTGGGGCCAGACCTTATTTTGTTCCAATCAAATCAAGCCACGTACGCGGGAGCATGGATGGGTGCACGCGCGGGGAGCAGGCAAGTCTCGTCCTCGACCCACACCTCTACATATTGACACGCGGGAATATCCTATTAGCCGCTCATTGCGGCAAACTGCCGGCGCTTCGCACAGGGGCGAGCGCCGAGCGATGCCTTTGGGCCGGCCCACTTACGAACTCCCACTCCGGTTTTGTGAACCTTCTAGAAGGTTCCATGAACCGGTTTTTTTAATTGGTTTTCCACTTTTCTGTTTATTTTTCTTTTCTTTTTTTCGTTTTCTATTTCTTTTTCATTTTGTTTCCTTTTATTATTTTTCAGAACATGTTTGCAGTTTTACAAAAAAATTAGGATTTTCTTTTTTATTTATTTTTCTTTTATTTTATTTTAAAAAAATCGAAAATTTTAAATTTTGTTTGTCTTTCCAAAAAAGTTCAGTTTTTAAAAAATGTTCTTAAAATTCAAAAATTGTTCTCGTTACACAAAAAAGTTCAAAACTTTCGAAATTCAGAAAATTCACCGGATTTCAATTTTTTGTTCACATATTCAAAAAATGTTCGCGCTTCCAAATTTGTTCGAGATTTTTCAAAAATTGTTCTCAAGATTCAAAAAATGTTCATGCTTTAAAAAATTGTTCGTGCTTCCAAATTTGTTTGGAATTTTTCAAAATTGTTCTCCATTTCAAAATTTATTCTCAAGATTCAAAAAATGTTCGTGTTTCCAAATTTGTTCTCAAGATTCAAAAATCATTTGTGCTTTAAAAAATTGGCCGTGCTTCCAAATTTGTTTGGGATTTTTCAAAAAAAAATCTCTGTTTCAAAATTTGTTCTCAATATTCAAAAAATGTGTGTGCTTTAAAAAATAGTTTGCGCTTCCAAATTTGTTCTCAGGATTCAAAAATCGTTCGTGCTTTAAAAAATTGTTCATAAATTCCAAAAATGTTCATGTTTTTGAAAAATGTTCGGGAAATTTAAAATTAGTTCGTTTTCATATAATTTGTTTGCGGTTTTTGAAAAAAAACGTACGTTCAAAAAATTACTCAAATTTTGGAAAAGAAAAGGATTTTGTCAAACTGTGTTCGCAATTTAATATAATGTTAATAATTTACACTGCTTCATGTTCAAATACCTTTGGTAGCTCAACAGGTCGGAACGCACGATCACTTTTGTGAGATACTCTGTTCGATCCCGTCTGAGGGCGGTTTCTTTTTTATGCTCGCTGCCGATTTGTTTCCTTCATTGGCCGGCCCAGGCAGAGAAACAGCGAAACGCGCGCGTCGCGGCCCAGAAAGCCCACCAATCAGCTGCTCTGTGCAAGGATAAGGACACTCGAGCTAGCTAGTGCAAACTGCACAGTAGTAGTCGGCCGAGAACAGTGTGGCCGAGCCGCGCGGCCCACTCAGAGTCACCCACCTCACCCCGCTCCTCCCCCGCGCTTGTCCTCCCCGTCCGGCGCTGCCGCGTCGCGTTGCAGCTCGCATGTAAGCGATCGTCGTCCCGCCCGTCCATGCTGTTGCGCAAGGTGTAGCGCTCCGTGCTTGCCCGCGTTGGGCCGCGCAACCTGGAAACAATTCACTATGACTGACAGACTGAATTTTGGTCCGGTTGTGTCGCTCGCTTCCTATGCGCGCGGACACCCACCAACGCCAGGGCGCAACCCCACCACACCTCCTCCCCCTTCTTCTTTTATCTTTCGTTTCCTCTCGCTTGAACTCCTTCTCCCAAATGCTCGCCACCATGGCCGCCTTCCCCCTCTGCCCACCGGCGGGCATGGCCTATGAGCTTCTTGGTCGTCCATGAATGTTGCAGTTAGCACGCTCGTCGTTGGAACCTGTGTGGCTGCGTGTTGCGTTTCCATGGCAATGGCCTACGAGTTCTTTGGCCATGACGCAAAGCGGGAGACCGTGATTTTTTTCGCGAGCTACAACCGCTGCGGTCGCATGTTGCCACCGACGTATTTTTTTTTGCTAGAACATGAGGTCGACGGCTGTGGACGACAATGTTGTTTTGTCGCAACATGTGATGTTTTTGCTGAAACCGGTGCTACAACTGGCGGACAGACACGACGGCAATAGGGGTGCTGCAACCGGCAGTAAGAAATGCTAGAACCGGTGAGGTCGTTTGCTACAACTGACGGTGCAATAATGTTGTGACATGCACAACGAGATACAAAGCAGCGGTGACGACGCTGATAATTTTTTGCTACATCCGTGTCTCCGTTTTGCTACGATCGGCAATGAAATTGTTGCCACGACGATGGCCATGTTTTGTGACCTGCACGGCGCTACAGCTGGTGGTGCCCGCGGTGATGATTTTTTGCTGCAGCCCTGTCTCCGTTTTGCCACACCGGCAAAGAAAGATACTTCCATGACGGCGTTCATGTTTTTTTCCGACCAAGGAGGTGCGTTCATCGATGACGACGAGAAACGGCGAGCGCCGCAAACGGTGGTGGCCGGCAGTGAAGGGCCGCGGCAAGCTCGCTGCGGGGAGGGGCGTGAGGAGTTTGATCCCGTGCTAGACGAAGGAGAGATGCGAGGAAGCAGAGGACGGATCGTGTGATCCTCCTTTTTTGAGACAATCACACGAAGCTTTTATTATGCCGTCACAATGTATACATGGACGAACGAAAGATTACCGGGGTGTCCTAACCAAACATGGCGACCCACCCCTAACTTAAAAGCATGCTTCGCTAGATTGTGAGTCTCGAAATTCGAGCTCCTAAATTCATGGACGAAATTACAAATAGTAAAAGTATTACTAGACTATGATTTCATATATAATTGCTCCGTAACTTGTCATATTCTGATTCTTGATGTCGTCCACCACCACTTTGCAGTCAGAGGCTATATATACCTTTTGTTCATTCAAATCCTGAGCGAGTGCTAACCCCTCCCGAACAGCCAACGCCTCCAGTGTTGCAGCATCTCCAACTCCTTCGAAGCTAACCACCGATGCCCCCAAGAAGTTTCCATCATGGTCCCGACAGAGAGCAGCAACCGCCCCCCTTCTCCGCATACCTCTAGTTGTTGCATCAACATTTATCTTGGCCAGGCTCGCCGGCGGGCTTTGCCATTGTCTCGGCCTCAAGATAGGCTGGGTATTAGCATTTCTTCCTGGGGCTGAAGTGTCGTGAAGATCACTCAAATAAGCATTGATAAACTGGTGAGTGGACATAGGGCTAGTGAAAATATCTTCATATATTGCCTTCCTCCTCGCTCTCCAAACAGCCCAGAGTGTTATGATCAGTCTTACAAACTCTGGTTGAGACAGTGCATCATGCATGGCGAACAACCAGTGTTTGGCGTTTGCATCCGCGTTCAAACTAATCTGTTCCACCAAATGTTCATCTGATAATGCCCAAATGCACCTCGACATGGTACAGTCCAACAGTGCATGCCTCCATGAGTCAGGGGTTCCACACAAAGCACATAGGGGAGATTGTGAGATGTGACGGTGGTGCAAAAGGTCGGCCGTAGGTACTGAGTGCTGGGCTAAACGCCATGCAAAAACTTTCTGCTTTGATGGAACCTTCGTAGGCCACAACGACGTCCACGCTTTTCCTTCCGACACCACTTCTGAGATCCCAGCATTTTCTTCTATCCAATTCTCCCGCTGATATTTGGTGTTCAACACCATGTGATAGGCTGATTTGACTGAGGACGTGCCCCGGCGGTCCCCACTCCAGGCCCAAAAATCCTCGATGTTACGCGTGCACAGTGGGATAGCTAGGATTGCATCTGCATCAAAGGATACAAAAATAGAGCGGATGAGATGCTTTCTCCAAGTAGCCGTGGTGACATCAATTAACTCAGCAACCCGAGTGGGAGGGTTTGCAACTAGCGAAGTGATGGGCCTCATCGGGCCTGTTCTGGGGATCCAGTTGGTCTCCCAGATGTCCGTCGTAACCCCATTGCCAATTCTACGAACCTTGCTTCAGAATATCCCGTCCAACGATGATAGCTCTCCAAATTTGTGATGGATGACTGCCCAACTCCGCATCGAGGATCGAACTATGGGGGTAGTAAACAGCTTTCAGCAGTCGCGCACTGAGAGAGGAGGGATCTTGCAACAGCCTCCATGATTGTCTGGCCAACAAAGCCAGATTAAAGATCTCCATATCTCGAAATCCCAAGCCTCCCAAGTGTTTAGGGTGCGTCAACACATCCCAAGAGACCCAGGCTGGTTTCCGCTTCCCTTGCTTA
The DNA here is from genome assembly GCF_002162155.2 of Triticum dicoccoides. Taxonomy (NCBI): domain Eukaryota; kingdom Viridiplantae; phylum Streptophyta; class Magnoliopsida; order Poales; family Poaceae; genus Triticum; species Triticum dicoccoides. The sequence continues at coordinate 755,763,334 of NC_041382.1, forward strand.
CTCCCCCACTAAAACTGTCGTATGATCGAGGTTATGTTTTCACACAGTCCCCTCGATAGCCGGAAGCACGCCATTGAGTACACTGGTATAGATTGTGCCACGGACTTTATTAACACCTCCTTTCCTGCAGCTGATAATAGCTTCTGCATCCATCCTCTTATTTTTTCCCATATTCTGTCCCGTAGATATTTAAATTTTCCCATCTTCGATTGGCCAACATCCGTGGGCATACCCAAGTATCGATCACTTAGCGACTCATTATGAACATGCAGAATATTTTTAATACTATCCCTTCACTGTTGCGGGCACCCTTTGCTACAGAAGATAGATGACTTCTCATGATTGATCCTCTGACCTGATGCATTGCAATATTTCTCCAACATGTTTGAAACCGACATTGCCCCTCATTACTTGCCTTAAACAACAGCAGGCTATCGTCGGCGAAAAGGAGGTGATTCACAACCGGAGCTGTGGGAGCCACCTTGATACCCTCAACACTCGACGACTCAGAACTGGATTTTAACAGGCACGAAAGGCCCTCTGCTGCAATTAAGAAAAGATAAGGAGAAATGGGATCTCCCTGTCGGATACCTCTGGATGGTATAAACTGCTCAAGCTTCTCTCCATTGAACATGACTGAAAAAGACACGGACCGAACCATGCTCATAACTGTGTGAACCCATGGTTGTGCAAAACCCAATTTCTCCATCATGGCCTGCAGATAATCCCATTCAAGCCTGTCATAGGCTTTCATCATATCCAATTTTAGAGCACAGAAACTGTTGGACTTGGCCTTGCCCCGCTTCATGAAGTGTAGACACTCATAGGCACATATAATGTTATCTGTAATTAGCCTGCCGGGAACAAAAGCTGACTGCTCATGAGAGATAATATCAGGAAGGATTTGCTTGAGCCTATTTGCAATGACCTTAGATGCAATTTTATAAATAACATTACAGAGGCTAATAGGACGAAACTGTGCAAGTTGAGTTGGATTCAAAACCTTGGGAATAAGTACCAGAACCGTATCATTTACGCATGCAGCACTCTCCTCCCCTCTGACTATTCTGAGCACAACCTGGGTGACCTCTTCTCCGCAGATATCCCAATGGCGCTGATAGAAGTGAGCAGGGAAGCCATCAGGCCCCGGCGCCTTTGTCGGAAACATCTGAAATAGGGTTGTCTTCACCTCTTCATTGGTGTAGGGGGCTAACAGAAAATCGTTCATCTGTTGAGTTACTTTAGCATTTACTGTAGAGAGGACTTGATCCATCCCAGTTACACCTTCGGAAGCATAAAGGTTTTTATAGAAATCTGAAACCATAGTCCTCAAAACTCCTGGATCATCCATCATTATTCCAAGGGAGTCAACAAGTGCTTTGATCATATTTCTCTTGCGTCTCTGGCTCGCGCGTAGGTGGAAGAAGCGAGTATTCCTGTCACCCGCCAACAACCAGTCAAGTCTGGACCTCTGCCGCCACATTAGTTCCTCTCTGTGATAGAGCTCTATCAATTTCTCATTAATTTTTAACTCGATATGAGTTGGTCCCACCCTCGCTGGGTCGTTCCTGAGGCGTTCAAGCTCAGTCTTGAGACCTTTTACTTCCTTTCGAACCGATCCGAAAGTATTCTTATTCCATCGTCCCAAGTCAGCCGCAACTAGACCCAACTTAACATAGAGTTCCTCCATTCTAGCTGTCGCACCGCCCGGTGTCCAACTTTGCATCAGGTTATCGCTCCAATTTTCGTGCGTCTCCCACATTACCTCGTACTTGAAATCTCGTGGTGCCTGTCTGACCAGCGTGTCATGCATATTCAGGAGGATCGGACAATGGTCAGAGTTGGCAGTCATTAAGTGTTTCAAGCTAGCTGTCGGAAACCTCTCACTCCATTCAGCCGTTGCAAGGGCTCGATCTAGCCGCACCCTAGTATAGCTGCCCCCAGAAACTTTTTTCTCATAAGTCCAAAAATGACCCTGATAGCCAATGTCCATGAACATGCAGACGTCCACGCCGTCTCGAAAACCCTGAATCTGAGCGTTACTCCGTTCTCATGTACCTTCATGCTCTTCCGGACGTAGCACTTCATTAAAATCACCAATGCAAACCCAAGGTAAATCATTCAAAGTACTAATTCCCTTCAAAACATCCCACGTTTGGTGCCGCATGTGGGTTTGGGCCTCCCCATATACTAGTGTCATCCTCCAAGGATCTGTGTCATCCTCTCGAACAGAGCAATTGATGTGATACGGAGAATAGCCCAAAATCTCAACATTTATTGAATTATTTCAGAAAATCCCTAAACCTCCACTTCTACCTTGACTACTTACAGCATAGCCATTATCATAACCAAGAGTTGTAGCTAGCATCTCTACCCTTACTCTATCAATTTGTGTCTCTATAATACAAACAAGGGTAGGGGCAAAAATCTTCGTGAAGTCACGAAGCTCGCGAACTGTCGCAGCGTTGCCCGCGCCACAACAGTTCCAACTGAGGACACTCATTGATCCCGGCGGCGCCCCTCATCGGAGCCCGCCAAAATGTTTCTTGCTGCCAGAGTGCCTAATTTTCCATCCTCACCAGTCTTGTTTCTCTTGGTCTTTCTCTTCGGCGGAGGGCTGATGGGAGTATGGCTCGGTTGAGCAACAACAAGCTCCATCCCAGTCACCGTGGGGGTGGTAATCTGCTCCATCGTTTTTCCGCTCGACTGATCAACATTGTTCACAAAAACTGGGTTCGTTCTTTTCCTGCTCGGATCAAACATGTCCACATCTGTCTTGCCCGATGGTTCCTCCCTTGGTGCATGAGTACTTGCTGAGTCATTCGCTGGTTGCCCCCTTGACCTGCCTCCAGATCGGCCTCCCCTGCGGCCACCACGGCGTCCACTGCCATCCCCAGGTCCCCTTCTGTCGCGCATATACCAGTCAGCTCTGAGTTCTTTAAACACTAGCGCAGAGGGATGATGAACCCCATTGCCATGCTCCTTGTAAAGATGACCCAACATCCCACAAACGGCACACTAGTCGGGGAGTTTTTCATATTTGACCTTGTAGATTTGTCTCTTGCCATCTCTTATCATGGACACAGCGTTCCTCAGTGGTTTGTGGACATTGATGCGTATCCAAACACGAAAAAAATTGCCTGTGAAGTCATGGGATTGGGCTTCCACAAACAGAACTTCACTCACGTTGGCAGCAAGAGGTTGGACTAGGTGAGCATACAGATCTGGCACATCATGGATTTGAATCCATATATCAATTGTTTCCAGTTTGACCGTTGAGGGTTTTGAGATCCCATCATATGGTGCAAGAAGCACCGCATCCCCCCTGAAGTTCCAAGGCCCTTCCTGCATGACTCGTTCCCAATCTCCCAAGCATGAAAACTGGACAGAGTACAAGTTATCCTCGAGGGGTTTGAATTTTGCTTCCTGCGCTATGTTCCAGGCCGAGCGCATATTCCTGTAGAACCACGTCTGACTATAGTTCTTGTTGGTGTTCACCTTGATCAATGCGACCCACCGTGGCAGATCCGGCGGAGCATGTTTTTCCTCAAAGACAACATCATCCAGATCCTCCTCCCGCAGGCCAAGCTCCATCATCATCTTCTCTACATCACTGAGACCGGAGGAGCCCGAGGCTCCATCGTCAACCATATCAAAACACTCACCCGATAGCAGCAGTAGATCGGGTTTTTTGGGAACCCTAGTCTCCGCCGCGTCCCGATCCTGGCCAGGAGGATGCAAGATGCCCCTGGATCGATCCCAGCCGGAAAGCGGGGCGTGGGCCGGCGGTAGGGGAGAGAAAACTCGACGGCGGCGACCAATCGCCCCGGAAGAACGAGAGGAAACCCTAACTAGAGGGAAAATTAGCTGCTTTTCGTGTGATCCTCCTGGACGCCCCAATCGGACGGATGCTGGCCTTCGATTAGACGCATGCGGCGGAAACGATGAGAAGGACAGACAGTCGAGCGAGTGCACACAGTGGGGTAGTTGGCCGAGAACAGTGTGCGGGGGAGCCGCGCGGCCCACTCGCAGTCACACGACGGACCAACCCACCTCAACCCGGTCCACGCCCCCAAATTTCTGGTGGCTTCCGTGCCTCTGGATCCCCTCCCATCCCATCCCACTCCTCCCCCGCGCTCCTCCTCCCCGTCCGGCGCATGTAAGCTCCTCCTCCCCGTCCGCCCCGCCCGTCCGAGCGGCCATGGCGTCCACGCTGCTGCGCAAGGTGTGGGGCACCGTGCTGGCCCGCGCGGTGCCGCGCGACCCGGACGCCTCCGCCTCCTCCTCCTCCCCGCGCCGCCGCGGCGCCCCGGCGGCGGCGGCGGCGGAGTACGGCTCCCTGGGCGCGCTCGACGCGGTGCCGATCGACGTGCTGGCGCAGATCCTGCGCCTGCTGGGCCCCGCCGACGCCGCGCGCTCCGCCGCCGTGTGCCGCACCTGGCGCCTCCTCGCCTCCGACAACGCGCTCTGGGCCTTCTTCCTCAGCCTCGGCCCCGACCCCTGGGACCTCGTCGTCTTCGCCGAGACCCACCTCGCCGCCGGCTCCGCCGAGCCCCGCAGGTTGCCCCCCTTCCCCCCTCCTCCTCCTCCTCCTGGCTGGCTCCTCACGCGGCCCGGGCCTTTCCGTTTTGGCGTCCCCGCCTCGTTCGCCTCCTAAGTCCTAACTAACAGCACTGTGCCGTGCCACTGCGTACGCAGCGTCTACTTCGGCACTGTTCGCGTCCCGCCGCAGCTCTCCTTCAAGCGCATCTACGGACAGCGAGCGCTCGTTCCAGGCTCTATCATAGTCGATGGTAAGTAACAGCCAGCATCTCCCTTTCATGCGCTTAATCATCACTAGTTATCCAGCGATTGTATAATATATATGCATTGATTGCTTCATTAAGGGATTGTACACCCAACAAATTCCCCCATTTGGACAACTCTAATGATCTTACCTTCAGTCAGTCACTACACATTTTTTTCCCCAAGCGGCCATGCGTCAGACTCTGGATTCCACTGTTAACGGTAACAGAACATAACGTGATTAGTTATCTTCAGTAATCATTAGGTCGTTATGGTAGGCTGATTGTATCTGGCCCTTTGCTTTGTGCGACGCGATAGTCATTTTTGGAGGGAAATCGGCAGTGTTTTTATTGACCCCTGTTGTTTTGATTTTATGGCCTCCTTTAAAATGGTGTGCATTCCCTGTTGTTTGTTTTCTTAAATTATATAGGTGGATCAGGCTATTGCAAGTATGGCTGGAGCAAGTATGCTGCTCCTTCTGGGCGTTGTGCAACTTTTCTGGTAAGCTGTGGTGATCAGTAAAATATGAAATCTACCAAGCCATTGCGTGTCAATCATTTATCATGACAAAAAAAATTCTTTGTGGAACACTCTGACCAATGTTGATTTGACAACTTCACGGTGATAATAAGATGATTGAATTGATGATATCATTTATGTCCTAATTTTGCTGGGATCATCATGCAGGAATTTGGTAACATCGAGTCCCCTATGTATGCAAGACTTCGTCATTTTTTCTCAACAATCTATAACAGGTCTGTAAGATCTTTGAAGTTCCACTGCAATATCTTTATCTTGTATATAAAAAAGTCCCTTTACCTTTTTTGCTCAACATTTTCCGTTGATGATTTGAGTTCTCACTGGGTGAATTCACTTGAAACACACACACACACACACACACACACACAACTTATATTGTTAAAACTTTCGTTGACTAGGTTTGGTCTTCTATCAAATTGGCTGCACCATCTCTTGCTTGATCACGACACACAAGCAATCAATATACATATCCAGATATTCTTGCCATAAACTCTATCTATTCTTGACTTTTTTATAGGATGCATGTAAAGCCTTCTGCTCGACCAATTGTTGTTGCCCTTCCCCTCTGCCACTCCGATGGTTAGTATTTTTAGGTGATACAATTTTCTACTTTATCATTCTCTATTCTGTCTTACATTGTTTACCTTCATCACTATTTCTATATGGCGGCCCTGTTATATGGTTACATTTTTTTGCCCATCAATTTTTTTCAAAATCAGGGGCCATCCCTCGGTTTCATTTCAATTAAGAAAAGAAACCACGAACGAGTTCTTACACCGACAGACAGCAAAAACTAAAGGAGTGTCTACCAGCCTGCCGCTAGAGCACAGCATAAAGCAAACCAACGAAACCAACAAAATATGAGTTCAAAAGACCCCAAACAGACATGCAGGCTAGGGGGTGTCACAAATAGTAACTAGAGAACAGCACATGGATGGAGTCTTCTTCGTCGGGGTGCTGCTTCTGATATTCCACGGTGCTCTTTCCACCATGTGCAGCATTCCCCACCGCCTCCTTCAAGGATACAGAGCCAACCCACCTTTTGCAGTGTATCAGTCTGGTTCCAGTGCAAAAGGTGCTATCAGACGACAGATGCATCCACGGCGAGGTCTAAAATTCCATCAGGAGCCCTCCCTGTAAATCCTGGAACGGTTTTGTTTGATCTCTCAAATAACGAGAGACCAGTCCTAGCACCTGTTTCATAGTGATCCAGGAGCACCTACTAAAAATAATGGAGTTCCTAAAATTCCACAGCCCCCACAGGACAGCAGAAGAGACTACATTAAGATGAAGATATTTTTTGCTACAGAGCCAGAGTTTTGCAACTGACTCAAAGTTAACAATAGAAACTTGAAACAATTTTTCAACATCTGCCCATCAATTTGTCACTATGGTTGATGAACAATTTCAAACTTCTTTGTCTGACCGTATGTTTCTAACTCAACTTGGCGCAGATACCGAGGCTGCTAGGGCCTCAAGAAAGCAATACAAGGAGACATTGTACTCGGTTTTGTTCGACATGAATGTTCCTGCAGTTTGTGCTGTTGATCAAGTAAGCATTTTTATGTTCCCTTGGTGATTTTGTTCGCCCTTACATTTATCACCTCTTGATGTACTTTTTGGTTCAACCTTGTGTACCACTGTCCCTTTGATTATTATTTTTTGTCATAATGAGATTTGAGACACTATTTTTTTTATTTATCTTGGTAAAGTATAAGATTCGCATATTATATTGTGTCAGAATCATGAGTCGCGGTTCAAGCTGGACACCTGGAACTTCTCAATTAAGAATTTTCTGTAATACATTTTCTATATTTTGTCGTCAAATTTAAATCGAACCTCGATGTAGTTGTAGTCTTGTAGAAGCCACCTTTCTGTTTACTTTATTCATTAACTTTACCTGCTGAAGAAAATATTTTGGGAGATTGTTGACATGTGTTTTTGCAGGCACTCCTAGCTTTGTATGCTGCTAGACGAACCTCTGGTATTGTTGTCAACATTGGATTCAATGTCACATCCGTTGTTCCCAGTAAGTTCTGGTGTAAGGTTCGACTCAGTCGACCATCTTACTGTTTTCTTCAGTATCTGATGTATCTTCTCTTAAGATCAGTAAACATGGCCGATATTCCAAGCCTTTAGGCCTACCACAATTTTATTACATTGAATATCAACTTAATGCAAAGAACTTGCTTGAGTATTGATAAGACTATGTGTGGGCTGTAGACTGATAATTATTCATGGTCAGGCTTTGTCCCAAAATGTTTATAACACATGGAAGTGCATCTAGATCAAGTGGTAAAAATACCCATTTGTTTTATCTTATGTATTTTCCTTGCAACAGTCTTTCAAGGTAGGGTGATGCGTGAGATAGGCATTGAAACTGTGGGGCAAGGTGCTCTGAAACTTACTGGATTTCTAAAGGAGCTATTGCAGCGAAGGAATATTTCTTTTGAATCACTGTACACTGTTCGAACAATCAAGGAGGTAGGGTTTTTGTTTATTATCCCAATATAGCTAATGTAATTTGCTGTAGCTTGCGTTCTCCACATAAATATCACCTAGTGGCCAGTTGTGCTTGTAACTGATTAGTTGGGGGCTACAAACCAACTAATTGTGCTTGAAACCTATATTATTAGTTGAGGACAACATAGTAACAAACTATTTGTGCTTGGAGCCATTAGTTGGGCAACCTATTTTGATTATGTACATGACAGAAATGGAGATGATAGCTAACACATGATTCTACCTCCCTTTCCTCTTCTATCTGTAAAGAAAATTTGCTACGTCGCGGCTGATTATGAAGCAGAACTATGTAAGAACACACAAGCTTCCTGTGAGGTGGATGGTGAAGGGTGGTTCACTCTATCAGAAGAAAGATTCAAGATGGCAGAAATCCTTTTCCAGCCCCAGATTGGAGGAGTGTATGTTATCTTCTCTGTTGCGTAACCTTGCTTGTCCTTTTCCTTTTAATACATTTTGCTTATGCTTGCTCGATGTTTGTGTTGCAGTCGTGCTATGGCTTTGCACAAAGCAGTATCTCTATGTATGGATCACTGCTACAATTATGAGGTGCTCCGTGACCACAGCTGGTTCAAGACGGTGGTTTTAACTGGTGGATCGTCGTGCTTACCTGGTTTGCCAGGTATGCTTGCCTAATGCATTTTAATACTGAACAGCTGATTGGAAGTTAATGCATAACACAACAAATCTAGAACACTGGTGGATAAGGCTGTATTTTCATTGTGAACAGAGAGGCTCGAGAAAGAGCTCCACAAACTTCTTCCTCCATACATCTCAGAAGGAATAAGGGTTCTGCCTCCTCCATTTGGCACAGACACCGCCTGGTTCGGTGCAAAGATGATCGGCACTGTAAGGACAGCGTCGATTCTGGTGATCAGTTTATCGCACTTTTATCTTCACTAATGACTGCCCTAATTCAGGTGAGCACTTTCTCGGACGCATGGTGCATAAACAAGAAGCAGTTCCGCCAGAAGTCACGCCACAGTGGTTCGTCTTTAGTGAATGCATGGCGATAGATCCTAACGGCCGCAGCTATAACTGGCAAAGCCAGGGAAAGAGCCATGAGGTTGTTATCCTCTAAAATATGCTACAGATCTATACAGCATCAGTCCAAGGTGTACATAACAGAGATAGATTATTGCGAGTAAGTAAAAATGATAGATTGTTATTGGTTATGGGATGCTGTATAGCACAAGTGAATGCATCACGCTGTGCGCATTTAGTATGATTCTCTATCATTTATGTACCCGTACATTATTGTTTTGCAGATGAAATAATACCGTCTATTTATCTTGAACTGGATCACCCTCTAATTTATCGTTGCCCTTCCAATTCTCTTTGTTTTTTGAAGTTAAATTTGGCTTTTACTCCTTCCGTTGCAAATTATTTGAAGTTCTAGCTTTATCTAAGTCAAATTTCTCTATATTTGGCCAAGTTTGTTGAGAAATATGTTACTGATGTCTACAGCATCAAATATATGTTTGTATGACTATGGTGCATCTAGTCAAAACTAATTTGTGTTGTAGATGTTGATAAATTTTTATATATAGTCAAACTTTAAACTTGACTTGGCACAAACCTAGGATTTCAATCTGCAATCACTTCAATTCTGCTGTTGAAGCACGGATCAAGCCTCCTTGAATTGCCACAATAAGAGACCATCGTGTATGATGGAGATTCACCCAATTCTGCTGTTGAAGAACGAATCAAGCCTCATTGAATTGCCACAATCGTGTATGATTGAGATTCGCCGCTAAGCACATTGGCGAGGGGACTGCCTGATCTAGATAGGTAGCATCACAAGACCAAAAGGACCTTCGCGAGGCTCGAAAGAAATCGTTGGAGTCAGGCCGATGGGGAAAAAAAACTATGTTCCATGAAGAAACACCTCCGCACCAATCAAGATCCTTCTGGAGGGTGGCGACTGGGTTTATTCTACTCCCTCCGTTCCAAAATATAAGTTGTTGGCGGAGTGTGAACTGAACTCCCCCAAATTTGTTTACAAGTACACAAATTTGGTGAAATTCTAAGTACACAAATTTGTTTATACAAGGTAAAAAAACAAAAATCAACATTGAATAGTGCCCAATGTCACTATTCATAGATGATTTTCTTATAGCTCTTAAATGGTTCATTTTTTTTTGAACTTGGAATATCACATTTTCGTATGGAATTCCAAAGAAAAGTTTGCATTGCTCTGTTTCTATGACATAATCATTCAGAAAAAATACAGACCCAACAGTCATGGATTTTAGGCACCTGGATTTTCTTAGGAATTTTAGGTTCTTTGCTTCGACATTTTCAACTTCAAAATAGTTGGGGGCTCTCAAACCCACAATTCCTTCCCAGCCAGAAAACCCAATCAAAGCATGCAATGGATAGCCACACATATCATAGATACGACAGAGATTTAACTTAATGGATAACGAAACGTCAGGTAGAACAGACTACCCAGACCCAACGGACTTGACATGGCAAGAGTACATTCATACGAGTTCAACAGGGGCACGACGGCCTCAAAAGTCCATTCACTTCGTCGCAGGGTGGGGTGATACTTTGGTTGGTTATTTAGGTGATAACGGTTCTGGGCTCGGCGCATCCATGGTCACCAGCTGGCCGTCCAGGCTCTAGCCCATGGCGTACTTCTGTGTCCAGGAGCGTGCCGTGGACTCATACTTGGCCCGATCAGTCTTGTACATGTGAGCGATCTCAGGCACCAGGGGATCATCAGGGTTGGGGTCCGTCAGCAACGAACAGATTGACAGGAGGACCTGTTAATAGAGACGGGTAAATGTTAGAGAAACATAGCTTAAGGATTTTTGTGAGATGGAAGTAGCTCAAGGAACCAAGCTCATATCAGCAACAAGATTTAAGCAAAAATGGAACAACCAAGCTAGGAATGCATATCTTTACCTTTGATATGGTCAAAGCCGGGCTCCACTGTTCCTTGAGAATGTCAAGGCAAATGCTGCCGTTGCTGTTGATGTTTGGGTGGAACACCTTGGTGCGGAAAGAGACCTGAAATATGTTCATGTCTGGATGTCAGAAAAAAAAATAGATAAGATAGCAAGCAGCAGCAAACTACTCCGTCCGTTCCTAAATACTCCACTATGGACTACATACAGATGTATAGACATATTTTAGAGTGTAGATTCACTCATTTTGCTTCGCATGTACTAGTCCCTTATTGGAATCTCTAAAAATACTTATATTTAGGAACAGAGGGAGTGGTTGTTTGAGGACCCCCAAGACATTTGTGTAACAGCAATTCCAATATGAACTCTTTTTTACAAAGGTTAGCTCGGTACACCGGAAATTACCTTCGGGGGCTTGAAGGGGTAATCCGGTGGGAAATGAATGTTCACCAAAAATAGACCACCGGTGAACGGACTGTCAGAGGGTCCCATGATAGTTGCCTGCCAGTGGAACATGTCCTCACCTACAGGACCTGCCAAATCGAAGTAAAGTAATACAGTCAGACAAACATTTGTATCAAGCCAGTCAAGTATGAGTAATAAACAAGTCATATTTGCCGCGAGATCAAGTGCCTGCCAGCTTTAGTTATGTGTGAACAAGTTCAGAATTAGACATGAAATTATGTTATCGAGGGTTATCCATCATATACACGTCCAGTAGTGATTAGAATAATTCAAAGTTGATTGCTCATTATCAATAGGTTAGTAGAACCAACTGTTGTATTAAATAACATCAAGTCACCCAGGACGCTAGGACATCCACTGTAGCCAGGTATCTCCACTAAAACACAGAACATCAGGTTTACACACATTATGAATGCTAAAGTTGCTTCAGTAATTATATTTATAACTGTATGCATTGATAGACCACTTAAACATAGGCCACTCTTGATGATTCCCTCTATTGGTTAGGATGGTACTGTTCATGTTTCTCAAATCAGATTTACACAAACATTAACAATGCTAAAGTTGCTTCAGTAATTACATTTCTACCAGTATGCATTGATAGACCAAGGAAAATAGGTGATCATTGCAACCTACTAAAACATAGGCCACTCTTGACAATTCACTCTATTCATCATGCTAGTACTCTTTATGCTTCTTAAATAAAGTTTAAACAACATCACCAAAGCTAAAGTTGCTTCAGAATTATATTTCTTCCAGTATGCATTGATAGACCAATGAAGAAAGGTGACCATTCCTACTAAAACATAGGCATAATTCTCCCTATTGATTTGGTTGGCACTGTTTATGTTTCTTAAATAGTCTAGTCCATGCCTAACAGATAAGGTTGGTACTGCATGTTTAATAAGAGTCCTAGTCCATGCCTAACTGTCCATATAAACTGCAAGTCCTCGGCAATTTTAATTTCTTTTGGTTAATGACAGTTAAGATAGCATATAGTGCTACTGGGTGGTGCATGTTCCACCCATGTGGTACTGACCTAATGAGCTGTTCACTGTAAACTGTAATAAGGTTGGCATACCTTAACCTAACAAAACAAAATCCAAGGGTTTTTTCAGACCTGCTCAGAAGATACATCACACACATGGCATGAGTCAATCATATTAATAGGCCATGTACAGTTCATAAGTAGAGTACTCTCCACCAATCAATCAGCAAACCCTAAAGCACTGCGCGAGCAGAGCTAAACAATCGACAACGTAACCCTCATGACCAGTAACTAACAACCAGACCACGCAAACGGCGCGCTCATCCTGACGCAATTCAACTCGGGGCGAGATCTAGACGGAATCGGAAGGGGCGGAGGGGAAATCACCTGCGCTGCATGAGGTGGGAGGGTCCTTCTGCAGGTCCTTGAGCTCCTTGAGGATCCTCTTGGACGCCATCGGATCAAACCCTAATCACGGAAATCCTGCACAGATCAGGCCCTAGAAAACAGATCGGGCAGAGGGAGGGGGTGCGGCGGCGTCGCGCGTACCGACCGGCGGGGTGCGCGGGGGCGACGGGGCCGGCGGTGCTGTGGCGGCGGGCGGCGGCCGCCTCTCCCCTCTGCGGCGGCGGACGGCGGTTGGGGACCACGGGGCAGGAGGGGGCGAGAAGGAGTCGGAGGATTTGGGTGTGGGCAGGCCCGGGGCGCTTTATATAGGGCGGAGGGGACGCCCGCGCCGTCCGATCGGGGATCGACGGCCGCCCGCGGCTCGCGTGATGCTTACGCTGGACGCGCACAGATTCGCCCCCCTTTCGGTGCTTTTCGGGTGGGGAGGGAAATAAGCATGTTTTTTGGGAAATTTCGCAAACAAGACGCCATTAGCCCTCAGCCGGTGACGATGACAGATGGGGCCCGTCCCAACTCTAGGGTATTTGGAGGTAGTGATTGCCTAGATGAAGAGTAACATTTTTTTTTCTCTCTATTTACTTATATAGTACTCCTTCCGTTTCTAAATATAAGCCTTTTTAGATATTACAATGCGGACTACATACAGATGTATGTAGACATACTTTAGAGTGTAGATTCACTATTTTTTTTGTATGTAGTCTGTATTGGAATCTCTAGAAAGACTTGTATTTAGGAACGAAGAGAGTACTTAAAAAAAGGTGTTCTTTTTCAGAGTGATTCGTCCAACCTTACATACGTTTTTCCTCCCTCTTTTCATTTTTGATTTTCCTCTGTCTTTGGGGTTTTTTCACCGATTTCCCATGAAAACCGTCTTAACTATCCCATCTTTTATTGAGTTGACAGATAAAATTATGTTGTCTTTCATAAACCAATAAAAATGGTAAAAATATGATTTTTTTATTTAGGTAGTCATTGGTAGGGCTTTATAAACATTTGTTTACAACTCATGAGGGTTTAAGTAATAGACTTGGCACCGATGCACGCATTTTTCTGAATTATTTTAAACATTTCGGCAATGTTTGTTTGGCTAGAGGAGATGTTCTTTTTTTTTGTGGGGAGGCTAGAGGAGACGTTCCCCGTAACTACGAGAAGTTTATGGTGACTTTGTTAATCTTAATATGTTGCGTCACCTCGGTATCTTTGGGTGAGTATATGCATGCGTATGAGAGCATCTGCGATTATATTGTATTCCAAAATAATATGGGTAGGTAAATCATGGACTAACATACTAGAATATTTATAGCATGTGACAACGCATGGGTAATTATCCTTGTCATTTAAAAAATAGTGCTCCTATTTTATTCATCATTTTATTTCAAAATCATCTTAACTATTCCATCTTTTATCGTCTTATAAAATAAAATTGTGTTTTGCTCCCTCCGTTTCTAAATATTTGTCTTTTTAAAGATTTCAAATGGACTACCACATACGGATGTATATAGACATATTTTAGAGTGTAGATTCACTCATTTTGCTCTGTATGTAGTCACTTGTTGAAATATCTAGAAAGATAAATATTTAGGAACGAAGGGAGTATTTGATAAGTCAATAAGTTCTTACCATATACTCTATTCATTCGGAAATACTTGTCGGGGTAATGGATGGATGTATCTAGACGTATTTTAGTTTTAAGTATATCTATTTTTATCTATTTCTTCGACAAGTATTTTTGGCCGGAAGATGCAATTGTTTTTTATTTAGGTAGATAAATCACGGGCGGAAATTTATAAATATTTATTTGTATAATCACATTAGGGAAAGTAAAAACACGAGCTAACGTATTAAATATTTATAACAATGTGGCAATGCACGGATAATTGTCTAGTGAAGGAATGAAGAAAAGGAAGGGGACGAGAGACCATGCTTGATGAATATCCTTTTTTGTGCGGAAAAGAGACTTTCCATTCATCAACTAGAGGCTGTTACGTATAAGGGAGAATCTCATCCGGTGCATGGTGTACCCAAATAGCTGCACGAGTCGTTATACCCGTCTGAACAAGCTTATGGATGACAGTGTTGCTACTAGAATTTTCTGTGATCCCTCTCAAATTCTGACTTGGTTACCAAAAATTTCGAGTTAGGCCTAACAAACTAGAAAGGAAACAGTACATGTTTATATTTTGTACACAATTATGCTAAAAGAAGATACTTATGATGTTTACAATTTCCAAAGAGGAAAATTCAACAAGTTCTGTGGATACATAATGGTAGTTTGTTAGTAAAACCACGGATAGAAAACGTGATATACTCCCTTCTTTCCTGTTTTTATTGGGCTCATCTCATTCTCTTAGCTTTTTCATATTATAAGTCTTATTTTCACTTCTTTTCACCATGTGTTCACATTTCAAGGTGCAGTAAATTGATGCACACAAGAATTAAAAGAAACCAACCAATGCATGTAACAATTCTACTCATTTAGTGGTCATCCATGCATACACTGCAATTAATGCAGATTAAAGTTTGAGTAATTTTAAAACTACGAGATATATTCCTCCACTCACCATCTATCTTGGTTGATGAGATTTCAGATTTAAACCCTATAAAGCGAAAAGGAGGGAGTATCTTCATTGACAAGACAAGGAAAAGTCAATTTGATAGCACGTGGTAGACAACATTTGGTAGTTCATGGCTGTATATACACCATATATGAGATTTTTTTTCAATAACTACAAAAAAGTAAAAAAAAAGTTTAGATTTTTTTGGAACAAATTGGATTTTTTGTGCACTAGTATATAGATTTTGCCAAGCAAAAACCAAGCGTTGACTTTAGGGCAGAAAAACAAAAATTATTTGCTATTATAGGTCACTATTCACACTATTTTGGCTGAAAATTTTGTTTTTTTAAGAAGTCAACGAGGGTTTTTCATTTTGTGGAATTCTTCTTACAAGTACAACGGAAGGTCAACTTTATTTCAAAAATATTTTCAGATTTTTTTATTTAATTACTATCTTTTTCATATAGGGTGTATATACACCGATAGACCAAAAGTTCCCCTTCGATCTACAACCACAGTTACCTAATATGCAGCCTATACGTCCGCGGACAATGACTGGGCAAGCATCCAAAGTCAGCGTCCACAACCGGATCCATCAAACCAAATCCTCAAATTCATACTTTAAATAATCTACATATAAGTTTTATCAAAAGTCAGAGTGTCTCTACTTTGATCAAACATATAGAAAAAGGACTGTACTAACGACCAGACAACTGGTCGTTAGCTACAGATCCGCACGATCCCCTCGACGGGGGAAACAACGCTCCACCGCTATTCCCGTGCTTCTCCTGATCGATTTATTGCACCATAATTAAAAACGCGGAAAAAATTACCTACACAGGATTCGAACCTGCGTCGAGGTGGAAAGGATAGGCCCAAGTACAAAGCCCAACAACCATCACGCCAACCTAGTTTGTTGTTCATTAGTTCAACAACGAAATTGTTTTAAACTCTTTGTTACTACTGTCATAAGAAAATAGGAAAGCTATTTTTCTGGAAAAATTCCACTTCATCTATGAAAATTACCGAGGGTATATTTCATGATGTCCCTCCCTCCCCCACCCCGGTCCCCAAAGTTATCAGGATCAGGGTATACAAGTTATCAGGTCTGCGAGGCGTGAGTTACCGTGTTATTAACATGAAAGTTATTGTGGGTATATTTAATCAACCCCCTCGCTAAAGTTACCAGGACCGGGGTAAATAAGTTATCATGTCTGCAAACATGTGGGTTACCATGCTATTCACACAAATGTT
>NC_041382.1:755780277-755796021 GCF_002162155.2 Triticum dicoccoides
AACAAAAAAGTTATCGAGTGTATGTTTACATTAGTTTTTTTGTAAAAAAAAGCTACGGCGATATTTGTACATACGCTATCAGGTTTTTCGTACATATAATTATCAATCTCATTACAAAAGAATTTACCGAGATATGACAAACGAGAAAAAGACCGTTGTTCGAATTTTATAGGAGTGAAACATTTATTTCTCTAGAAAACATTCATCACTACAAAAAAAAGACAAGTGGAGTACAAAACACGTTGCATCAGTCCTTTAAAAAACTTGGAGCAAATGGTTTTGTCTCCTCGTCAAAGGTGTTGTGGTCTTTCTTTCTCGTTCTCATTTACTAAGGCAGAAATACAAATTAACCCGCAAATGAAACAAAAATAGGTGGTCAGCTCAGCTGGTAATGCCTGTCGCTAACCAACAGTCGGCAGGAAAATAGCTTTTCCGATAGAAAAAATACCAATATTCACAATGCCAAATCAATATTGTTAGATTTGTTATGAAATGTAGTTTCATAGTACATATATATTTGATATTGTTGATGTTGATATTTTTTTAATATACATTTAGTCAAAGTAGAGATTCAATCCTGTCAAATCAAATGAACCCTAAGTACTGACAGAGTACCAGCAGACCCTACGGAAAGGAGGAGAAATACGGCCCCGAGGTTGAATCCTCGCCGACACAGCGCGGCTCCATCAGGGCACCAGCCGCCGGAGGATGGCGGCGCTGCCCGCGAGCCGCCGCCTCCTCCTCCTGCTCCGGCCGGAGCTGGAGCCGTGCCTGCGCTCCCGCGCCCTTAACCCCTGCTCCGGCCGGTAACCCCTCTCCCTCGAACCTCCCCTCCCCTTCCGATTTAGCGTCACCCTGCCTCAGACGGTTGTTTGCTCCCAGGGCGAGGTGGGCGGGCGGGCTCCGGCGCGCGCCTCCGCTCGTGAGCTGCCGGCGAGGTTTCTCCGACGAGGGGGGCGCGTACGCCGGTGAGAGCCGCAGCAGATTCCAAGTCTTGTTCGTCAGGCTGTGTATTAAAATGCAGACGTGTGACATTGCTTCTGGGTTCTTTGCCTGACAGCGAAGAACAGTGCTCCGGACGAGCAGTTCCTGCAGCTCTCGTTGGACGAGGGAGAAGGCGATGGCGTGGTGCCTGGAATCAGCGAAAGCGTGCTGAAGGATGCGAAGAAGAGCGCCATCGAACTGCTTGCTGTCAGGTCAGGACTGACAGATCATAGACCGTGGTCTACTGTTACTGAATATATATCCACCTCTGGCGATATCAGAGGAATTTCCCTCAAAACCTTCATAGAAGCAATGTGCCATTGGCTGCATATCTAGTGAATGTTCTGTAGGCGATGTTTGCCCATGGATTCGACGCGATAGGTCTCGGTGTCAACATCGTGAAGTTTGCCTGTTGGTCTTACACACTGAGATAGTTGGAAACCTGAGGAGAATCAGTTGTAGAAAAATAAAAGCAGGATTTTGCTGCTTAGAAGTGCAAGACCTTTTCTTTTGAGAAAACATGGTCTGGAAGCCACGGTACCGCAAGATATCGGATGTTAATAGTAGGCTGGCTAATCTCTTTAATTTGCCAATTTGTTGAGTACTCCCTCCGTAAAGAAATATAAGAGTGTTTAGATCATTACTTTAGTGTTCTAAACGCTCTTATATTTCTTTACAAAGGGAGTACCACACAGAGTCTAAAGGAAATTGTGTGCTTTGAATTGCGGTCACTATTATTCACTTGTACGTTTGGCGCTTATATACCGGTGTTGAAACTGGACGCTGAAATACGCCTTTTTGTTTATCTTGAGCAGAGCATACAGTGTTTCTGAGCTCAGGAAGAAACTATGTGGTAAGAATTATTCTGTCGACACAGTCGACTCTGTGATTGCTGATTTCAAGTCAAGGTAAGACTACCGTTGGATATCCTGACATGAAAATGTGAATAATAGTCATGCATTGGATCGTCGTCATAGTTGAATCACTATTCACTAGCTTCACGATCATTATGCGGAATAAATTTTCATGCCTTCTTTGTTCCTTAAGGGGTCTGTTGAATGATGGTTATTATGCGGAATCATTTTCACGATCCCGGTGGCAATCATCAACTTGGGGTCCAAGGCGTATAAAGCAGGTAGTCTTTTCTTGCATCTTCTCTCCCAAATGATACATTCGGTGTCCCATTCCTGATTTTTTTTCACTGAAATCCTCTGTAATTATAATTGTCATGCATAGTTGTTGAAACACTCCCCATTGACATTAATTTTTATGCTTACTTTCATGGAGACGTTGCGATCATTCATCAAGCATCTCATGTTTATTTTCACACCAATCAGGCGCTTCGCCAGAAAGGGGTGCCAGAGGCCGAAGCGGACCAGGCGACGAGGAGCGTGTTCCAGGACGACCGTGGTGACGAAGACCAGGCCTCACATGGCCTCTCAGAAGCTTCCATGGATCATCTCTTTGCTCAGGCCTCCAAGCAGTGGCTGCGAGGGAGCAGCTTGCCCCTGGAGAAGCGGCGTGCGCGCATCGTGAGGTGGCTTCAGTACAGAGGGTTCAGCTGGGGCGTGACCAACTCCATTATCAGGAAGCTGGAGGCACAGCACCCTCCCTGACCTTAGCCTTCTGCTCTACATTGTTTTCGTTGTAAGTTAGTGTGGTGTGACAAGCATCTGCTGCTAGAAGCAACCTCTGTCTGCTCAATCTGGTTCCTGTTTAACATGATATTGATATAATGATTGCTTTGCACCCTTTCTTCTTCGTATTACTGTGAAATCCCAATTGGAGATTAGGTGGGAACACCTGATGCACGTGGAATCAGTGAATCACGCATGATGAACAACGTAAATGCAAGGTGGAATATATGAATGTAATTGTTCATGCATATTTATCGGTACTTTGATAACAGTGGCTGAATGCCTTTTCAGCTGATTTTTGCATGGAATTTTGAATATATCAGCATTCACTACCCTAGACCCAAACTTAGACCAGACCAACACAGATATACTATGGGGGCGCAAAAACAGTATCACAACAAGCTCAGGCCACACAATGTGGATTCCTCCACTGAACGGAGCATGAGAAAGTTCTAACTGTATATTCACTGTAGCCATCCATCTAGCACAAAATCTAAATAGAAAAGTAACAGGTTACGGTACATTTACAACACTACAACATTGGAAGAACTGTATTGGTGCCTCGCTGCCCGGATACACACTTGATGCTCCTTGGTCCGTCGGTTATGATAGGCGGTCCTGGAAAGCGCAAACGCATCAGGAATTGCATCCAAGCATCTTCTTTAGCAACGACCAAGGCTGATGGAGGAATATATAGCAGGTTAAAGTTAGGGGATACCTGTACAGTCGGGCCAGTATACATGCCAGGGCGCATGTTAATGTACACAGGTGAGTTTATGGCTTCAATCCAGGCATAATTATCTGGGCTATCGACTGTCTTTGCGCGTCCACTTGCTGCAGTTTGTGCATCACACGAAATCATGAGAAGCTAGAAGATGCGAGAGCAGACTGGAAATTAAGAGTATCCAGACAAGATGAAAAACCATCAGCAGCTCTAGGATGTTAGGATACTACAATCGGATAGTTTCTCAGATTGGGAATGAACAAACAGAACATAAAAGAATGTTGGTTGAAGTACCTAAATCATCAAACCTTTGAGTTATGACACTAAACGGCAAAAACAACATGTTTTGGCAAATTATAGTCGATATACCTCAGCTTGCTACTATAGGTCACAGGCTAAATCTTGACCTGCCACCAATCTGAGGCAATAGGAGGATCAGCATGCATTCCCCAGTGTGGCAGGTATGTCATGCTTGGCATGAGCAGACCTAACCTAACCACCATAGTTGGCAATCTTGCTCACACCGAAGGGTAACGTATGGTCCTGTAGATCTATATGTCATCCATGCCATCTGCATACCCATACCGAGAGCCAATACTGGAAATAGTAGGCTGTTGAATTTGCTAAGGACCCTAAAATGGACATGTTCGGTGCTCCTCTTAGGGTGTTTCTGTGCTACTTAAGCGGAAAAAAATGGCAGAATCTAGAAACTATGAATATACAATTTTTGTTGAAAACCTTGACACAATACACATCTTCCATGACTCAAAATATCAAGATCAAATTCAATTTACAACTCGAGAAACACAAAAGACAAATCTGACTGTGCATAGTACACAACTCAATTTTGTTACTATTCACCGTCTAATTTTCCTTTTTTTGTGTTTCTTTATCTAAGAACTGAGTTTTCATATAAAATTTTGAGGCATGGTAGATGCATCTTGCATCAACATTACAAAAATAAAATCAGACTTTTTATAATTTTTTGGATATAGTTTTACATGTAGATAGCACGGAAGCACCATAAGAAGAGGAAGCACGGAATATCTCCTTGGGTCCTAAAGAAGGAGCAAGGGCCATATTTCAATGTCGATGGTCATTTAAATGCTCCAAATACACATCACAATTCCATTAAAGGGTTTGTACAGATGAGCCACCATACTGGTGTTTGCTACATCCAGTATCTGATTCAAAGTGAAATCAACTGATCGGTTGCTGCCATCCTGTAACATCACTCTCATACATCATAAATATGCCTTTACTCCTAGAAAACCAAGAGCGATCTCACACCTACACTGGTACTTTAATGGGCAAGAGTATCAGTTGTATTATTTCCCTAAACCAGGGTTCCCACCTTTTCATTAACAAGATTTACAAGGCAATTATTATTTCTAGGATCATCAAACTAAAATGCACATTAACAAATAATGTATGCTTCCAGAAATAAATATCTCTCATGGATGATGTGTAGCTACTACCAAGAGTGAATTTAGTTAAGGAATTAGCAATGATCTCGCCATGAGAACAAACATGCACTATAATGAAAAGGAGGAGTTTCACTTACAGAAGCTAGAAAACGGATAATCATTAAAATAGGTGCAAATTCGACCAGCATCCTCAGCGTATGGTGGGGCAAGCACATCAAGAACAGCACAAGAGGCAACTGAAGTGAAGGAGTGTAGGTTCCCGCCACTTTGGGGATACAAAACGGTAGTTGGACATGGAGCAGTAAGAACATCATCTGCATGTAACTTGGCCAGTCTCACTGCATATGAGCAATAAACAAATTAAATTATTTCAGGCTAGCAATACCCCTTTTGAAGATCAGACTTTGAAATATGGTGAACACGTGGAAACAACCACTCTAAAATGATTTGAACACTGGTAAGTCATAACTAACATATGTCAGCCCGTCAAAACACCCGATCAAAAAGAACTAACAGGTTCAGGTGACGAAATGCAGTAGTATTGGACCATTGGTACTACGACACAGCTAACAGTGTTCATCAGTTCGCTACTTGGAGGTGGAAACCAAGCAGAAGAAACATTATACTGTAAGAAATAAGGACCGAACATGAAAATAACAGAAAATAAATGAAATAAGCAAAACAGATATTTAAACTTGAAGTAGAGCACGAAAATAACCTTGTTGATTACTCGCCAGAACAGTAGGCTCTACCCAGTCATACGATTTCACATGCATCGAACCATACAGGATTTTGCTCAGCACAGTCATTCCTGGATGATCATGGAGAGGAATAACGGCTGAAGTTGGCAAGCAGAATATTCCAATCTGCAAAAATACATAGAAAACACCAGGAAAAAAAATGTTAAATAGCCTCCACAAGCTATAACTAGCAAGTGCCCTGCAGTATTGCTGCTAAAAGAGTTGTAATCAAGCAAGCAAAGATTAAAAATGTGGAATAAACTACAATATGAAATTATAAGTTCGTTCAAAAGATAAGATAGCTTGTCAAAGCTGATAGTGGAGTCACAATGGTAAACATGGCCAGTTATTACACAAGTAAATTGTAGGTTGCAAACCTCAACAAGTAAAGATGGCTTATAAACTACAGAGGAAATCTGAAGTGGATATGTACTTACTTTAACTATTAGAAAGGGATGGAGGGAAAATCATTTGGAATTGAGCATCTAACCAAAAGTATGCTAGAAATCTAGAACAAGCTCGATGTCCTTGGCATGCCTTTGTTCACAAAGCAGCAGGAATGAGGTCATAATCATTAATCAACACTACCCTCGTCGAAAATCCGAACAATTGTCAGCATATATGGATGCTAAATGGATCTATGTCACAAATTGTGCCATCGGTTTCAAAGCAATGGTTGTCCGCCAAGTGGTGATTGCAGTGACAGGATAACCAAGTGCACTCACAGAGAAGGCGTCGCACTCGTAGACGTGCAGGTAGGTGATGGGCTGCGCCCACCTGGCCGCCCTGGCCGCGCCCTTGACGAAGGTCGAGTCGAAGAACCCGTGCCCGCCGCCGCCGCCGCCGCCGCCGTCCCCGAGGCTGTTGTCCCTGAGCCCGAGGTCCGCGGGGCTGATAGTATCTGCATATAACCGACCGCGCACATTGAGGAGCATAGGAGGAAGCAGAGAGCCAGAGACTACGCTACGCAAGCATGGATGGACAGGGCGGCCATGGATAGGCAGATGGAGAAGGGGAGGAGGAGGGCCGGGGGTTACCCATGAGGGAGGATATGGCCCGGACGGCGCTGGCGGGGGGAGGGGCGGCCGGGGCGGCGGCGGAGGAGGGGGAGGGGAAGGTGCGCCTGCAGAGGTCGTAGAGGGCCTGCACCCGCGACGACTGCGCCCGCGCGGGCGCCCCCCACGCCATTGGGGTCGGAGCAGGGGCGCGCGGGCGGCTCTTGGATTGGATGTATCTGGCCGGCGGCGACGAGCGCGGCGGGGAGACGGCGAAGGGGGTCCGGTCGGGTGGTCTCGGGGTGGAACGATAACGAGCGGTTTTTCTGGTGGGTGCGGCGGGCGGCGGGCGGCGCCCACTGTTTGGCCTTTTTCTGGTTTCGTGTGCTCCCGTGCGCCTCACCTCACCGGCTCCCTCCATCTCGAACGGGAAACAGAAAGTTGTTCGTCTCCGCTTCAAATGCGGACCGGCAAAAGTGTTTTTGTTCACCGGCTACGGAGTGTTCATCTTCCTTGTCGATGGACCCATATCACATTGAATCCACACGTTGGGGAGACTCGCAATGATTTTTTTTGACGTATAAATAACTTTATTTCTCAAATAATAGCGAGATCATTTACAGTAAGATGAGAAATAAAGTCCGGGATTGAGCGCTCCCAAACATCCGAAAGTCTACTAGCGAGAGAGTATTTGGCTATAGCATCAGCTACTTCGTTTGCTTCACGTAGACATGCAATGATCTCGTACTGAGCAAGATCCAGTCCTAGTTCTTTTCCTTCAAACACAATAGCTGAGTCCCGCCTCGAGTAATCTTCCAGGTTATAAGCTTGAACCGCATTAGAGCAATCAGATTCAATCTGTAAGACAGTGCAACCAATCCTCGAAGCGAGATAAAACCCATTGCGAATGGCCATAACTTCTGCTGACTCTGAAGATGCCACATCTGGTATAAACCAGCCAGCATCAGCAATAAACCCTCCCCGCTTGTCGGTGTCAAAACCGGCGGATCTCGGGTAGGGGGTCCTGAACTGTGCGTCTAGGCCGGATGGTAACAGGAGACAAGAGACATGAAGTTTTACCCAGGTTCGGGCCCTCTCGATGGAGGTAAAACCCTACGTCCTGCTTGATTAATATTGATAATATGGGTAGTACAAGAGTAGATCTACCACGAGATCGAGGAGGCTAAACCCTAGAAGCTAGCCTATGGTATGATTGTTGATGTGTATGTTGTCCTACGGACTAAAACCCTCCGATTTATATAGACACCGGATAGGGTTAGGGTTACATAGAGTCGGTTACAATGGTAGGAGATCTTCATATCCGTATCGCCAAGCTTGCCTTCCACGCCAAGGAAAGTCCCTTCCGGGCGCGGGATGGAGTCTTCAATCTTGCATCTTCATAGTTCAGGAGTCCGGCTGAAGGTATAGTCCGGCCATCCGGACACCTCCTAATCCAGGACCCCCTCAGTAGCCCCTGAACCAGGCTTCAATGACGACGAGTCCGACGCGCATATTGTCTTCGGCATTGCAAGACGGGTTCCTCCTCAAAATACTTCATAGAAGATTTTGAACACAAAGATAGTGTCCGGCTCTGCAAAATAAGTTTTCACATATTGCCATAGAGAGAATAATATTTACACAAATCTAATCTGCTGACGTATTCCGTAGTGTGTCATCACACTACGACCAAGCTTTTATTCGAACCGTTTTACTGTCCCATCTCAGCGCGTTACGCGAGGCGGTTTCCTTGGCACGTCTTGTTAAAGCAGAGATCGTGTCCCCTAGGCAAAGATAGTTTTCCGGGATTCTCATCAATACGGGCGTGGGTAACCCAACCGCGTCTAGGACTCCTAGATTATAGGCAAGTCCAAACGGACACGGAGAGGACGCTTGATATTCACCCTCTTTATAAAGGGGACAAGGCTTTTATTTTTCCCTTCCGTGCTCAATCGAATCCTTCCCCCACCTCAAGCTCAAACGCCCAAAGTTCAGGTTAGGTGCTCCGAACCTCCAGTCATGTCCGGATCTAGTCTTCAAGACCGATGGATGCCTTCCTCCGTCACGGAAGAAGACATCAAGAAGTTGAGGGAAGCCAGATATCTGACCGCCGAGATTTTGCATCGGCTGCCTCCCTGGGGGCAGGCCGTGCCCACCCCCGAACCCAACGAGAACGTCGTGTTCGTTCCCCACTTCCTCCGAGGTCTAGGTCTTGCCCTGGATCCTTTCGTCAGGGGTTTGATGTTTTACTATGGGCTAGATTTTCATGATCTAGCTCTGGACTCCTTTCTTCATATCACGACATTTATTATCGTGTGCGAGGCCTTCCTCCGGTTACCCCTCACTTTGGCCTATGGCTCAAGACCTTTGAAGTGAAGCCGAAGCTGGTCGAGGGGGAGCATGCAGCGTGTGGAGGTGCCTTAATACGCAAGATGACGGGAGCTCCGTGGCCCAAAGGTTCCATCCCAGAGGTGTCTGAATTGTGGCAACAGGAGTGGTTCTACATCACGGCTCTTAGAAGTGCCAAGTGGGCGCCCCCCCCTGTTTTCCGCTCGGGCCCCCCACCACAACTGATGTCATGGATCAGTAGAGGTCTGAGCTGGGGGCCAGCTAAGGACGTGCCTATACTGCAAGGCCGCATTCGAGATCTCTTCAATGGAGATTTCAGTTTGATTGCGGTGATACAGGTTATGTTGGTTCGTCAAGTCCAGCCTTGCAAACGCCGGCCTCTTCGCCTGTGGGAGTTCAATCCTGAGGGACCGCATGCCATTCAAAATTTTCTCGGCCTGACGCACGAGGAGATGTACAAGTCATTCTTCGAACCTCAGACGGAGCGTCCGGACATCACCGAGCACTACAAGAAATATGTCAACTTATGACCTTTTGTCAGTGACCCTCGAAGAATTGGTCATAAATTTATGACCATTTTAGACCAATTGGTCAAAAGCTGTTCAGGGGGCTCCAAACCCTAAACCATTGCGACCATTTTGGTCAGAAAGGTCGTAATTTCCTTACATGAAATGGTCACAAAGCAAACAGTGCTAATCCGCTGCCTTATTTCTAGTTGTTAATGACCAATATAGATGGTCATAGCCTTGTAGATTATGGTGGGTTGTGATGACTAGGTGCCATCTCATCAGTTTTGCCTATGTGTCATGTCCATGTGGCAGTTTTTGCCCTAGGTTGTGAAGCAACCTATATTTCTATCATTCCCAAAATTCCCAAAAAAATCTCATAAATTCTTTGGGGCATATCTTCATCAAATATGTAAAAATCCTTCCTTGCCTAGTTCAAAACTAATTCAACAATATTCATTTTCCTATTCTGTTCACAACAACACTTTATGAAGGAAGTGCTATTTATATATTCTTGATTGCCCTTGGAATTTTTTGGCACTCTTTCCTATCCAAATCATTACCGCATGACAAAATTCAGCTCCATTTGCCTAGCAAATTTTCTTCGGCAAATTTCCAAAGTTTTTGTCCACCTAGAAGCATTGTGAAGGAAGTACCTTTTTTATATCTCTAAATGACATGAAATTTAGACAATTCCTTCATATGTCCAAATTATCACCCTCCTCCAAATTTCAGCTCAGTCAAATAATCTATGTGAGCCCAGGTTCAATTTATATTTTATGGCCAAATTGGCACGTTGCAAAGCAAGTGTTATATAGACCCCTCCTATTACCCTCAAACTTTTCAGGCACTCTTCCATACCCAAATCATTGCCACATGATAATATTCAGCTCAATTTTCCTAGTAAATCTTTCTCGGGAAATTTCCAAAGTTTCTACCTCGAGAGAAGCTTTGTGAAGTAAGTACTAGCTAGGCTTACCCAAATGATCTGAAAATTGACCAGCGCATGACCATACCTAAGTAACTTACCTACACCAATTTTGAGCTCATTTCATTCATCCAATCTCTCTCACTAGTTTTCCCAAGTTTCTGTCCATAGAAGAGCATTGTGGAGGAAGTACTACTTTGGCATGTCCAAATGGTATCAATTTTCTACAATGCTTTCCTATGCCCAAATAACCATCCTCCACAAAATTTCAGCTCAATCCATTCATTATTTTGAGCCCAGCTTCAACATTCATATTTTTGTCCAGCGTGGTACTTTGCAAAGCAAGTACCACCTAGGATCCTCCTTTTGAGCTAAAAATTTGTGAAGACATTCTCCTTGGTAGATGATCATCCTCAGCCAAAACTCACGCCCATTGGCCATGTGCATTTCCCGTACCGCTAATCAAACACTTGGCTGCTAATTCATGTTTGAGCATCGATCGGTCTTCTCGTGAGAATCTTATGTTGTAATTTTCTTCCTAGCACCAACCTGGGGAGTTCCCAACCCACTAGACATGCCTAAGCCGCCCAGAGCACATGGCAACATTACGGTCACGCGGTGACCACGCGACGGGCATGCGAGTTTACGCGCTCTAGAGTTGGGGCCCTCGGCCACCGCCCAAACCTCGACGTATCGCCACCAAACCATGTATTTATGATTAAATAGGTCCTTATGTAACTAGAAATGATTTTTGGAAAAAATAAATAGCAAACTATGAGGCAGCTGCAGTTCAAATTTGACCCGCTTCCATCTGAATCGGCGGAAATTTGTCTTTTTCACGAGAGGTGGATCAAAAAAATTTACACCCAACCATTTTGTCAATTGTGCATTAAATATGGCCTAGTATTTTATAAAAATGATTTGGTACAATTTTGCAACAAATATTTGGTAGGTCCTTCACAAAATAAACTCATTTCGGGCACTCAAAAAATGGAAAACGAATTTTTCGTGCAAAGAAAATGAAAACTTCCTTAGGCAACATTGTTTGACATTCCAATATGCACCCTTGTGCACAATATGAGATCATTTGAACAAACTATGCCATGGATGTGGCCATAAGATTGATCATTTGGCTTGAAAGCCATTGATCTCCACACATGATAGCTCGTTTCTGAGAACACTTTTTTAAAATAATTGCCGTATTACAAGTTTATTATTTTTCCTAGGAACTTGTCCACATATAATGACACAATGCGAAGGTTTCCCAATTTTTTGATTTTTTTGAATTTTTTATGCCCGTTTCAAAATGTGGTCAAAACGGCGGGAATGACCGTTCCTAGCTAGTGGTTGAATCTTGGATTTTTTTGGTGTTTCTCTGATTAAATAGGTACTTATGTACCTAGAATTGATTTTTGGAAAAATTAAATAGCAAACTATGAGACAACTGCAGTTCAAATTTGACCCACTTCTAGCTGAATCGGCGGAAATTTGTCTTTTTCACGAGAGGTGGATCAAAATTTTTTACACCCATCCATTTTGTCAATTGTGCATTAAATATGGCCTGGTATTTTAGAAAAATGATTTGGTCCAATTTTGCAACAATTATTTGGGGGGTCCTTCACAAAAAAACCTCCTTTCGAGCACTCAGAAAATGGAAAATGAATTTTCCATGCAAAGAAAATAAAAACTCCCTTAGGAAACATTGTTTGGAATTCCAATATGCACCCTTGTGCACAACATGAGATCATTTGAACAAACTATGCCATGAATGTGGCCATAAGATTGATCATTTGGCTTGAAAGCCATGAATCTTCACGCATGATAGCTCATTTCTGAGAACACTTTTTTAAAATAATTGGAGTATTACAAGTTTATTATTTTTCCTGGAAACTTGGTCACATATAATGACACAATGCGAAGGTTTCCCAATTTTTTGATTTTTTTGAATTTTTTATGCCCGTTTCAAAATGCGGTCAAAACGGCGGGAATGACCGTTCCTAGCTAGTGGTTGAATCTTGGAATTTTTTTGGTGTTTCTCTGATTAAATAGGTACTTATGTACCTAGAAATGATTTTTGGAAAAAAATAAATAGCAAACTATGAGGCAGCTGCAGTTCAAATTTGACCCGCTTCCAACTGAATCGGCCGGAATTTGTCCTTTTTCACGAGAGGTGGATCAAAACTTTTTACACCCAACCATTTTGTCAATTTTGCATTAAATATGGCCTAGTATTTTAGAAAAATGATTTGGTCCAATTTTGCAACAATTATTTAGGAGGTCCTTCACAAAAAAACCTCCTTTCGAGCACTCAGAAAATGGAAAATGAATTTTCCGTGCAAAGAAAATAAAAACTCCCTTTAGGAAACATTGTTTGGAATTCCAATATGCACCCTTGTGCACAACATGAGATCATTTGAACAAACTATGCCATGAATGTGGCCATAAGATTGATCATTTGGCTTGAAAGCCATGAATCTTCACGCATGATAGCTCATTTCTGAGAACACTTTTTTAAAATAATTGGAGTATTACAAGTTTATTAATTTTCCTGGAAACTTGGTCACATATAATGACACAATGTGAAGGTTTCCCAAATTTTTGATTTTTTTTGAATTTTTTATGCCCGTTTCAAAATGCGGTCAAAACGGCGGGAATGACCGTTCCTAGCTAGTGGTTGAATCTTGGAATTTTTTTGGTGTTTCTCTGATTAAATAGGTACTTATGTACCTAGAATTGATTTTTGGAAAAAATAAATAGCAAACTATGAGGCAGCTGCAGTTCAAATTTGACCCGCTTCCAACTGAATCGGCCGGAATTTGTCCTTTTTCACGAGAGGTGGATCAAAACTTTTTACACCCAACCATTTTGTCAATTTTGCATTAAATATGGCCTAGTATTTTGGAAAAATGATTTGGTCCAATTTTGCAACAATTATTTGGGGGGTCCTTCACAAAAAAACCTCCTTTCGAGCACTCAGAAAATGGAAAATGAATTTTCCATGCAAAGAAAATAAAAACTCCCTTAGGAAACATTGTTTGGAATTCCAATATGCACCCTTGTGCACAACATGAGATCATTTGAACAAACTATGCCATGAATGTGGCCATAAGATTGATCATTTGGCTTGAAAGCCATGAATCTTCACGCATGATAGCTCATTTCTGAGAACACTTTTTTAAAATAATTGGAGTATTACAAGTTTATTATTTTTCCTGGAAACTTGGTCACATATAATGACACAATGCGAAGGTTTCCCAATTTTTTGATTTTTTTTGAATTTTTTATGCCCGTTTCAGAATGCGGTCAAAACGGCGGGAATGACCGTTCCTAGCTAGTGGTTGAATCTTGGAATTTTTTTGGTGTTTCTCTGATTAAATAGGTACTTATGTACCTAGAAATGATTTTTGGAAAAAATAAATAGCAAACTATGAGGCAGCTGCAGTTCAAATTTGACCCGCTTCCAACTGAATCGGCCGTAATTTGTCCTTTTTCACGAGAGGTGGATCAAAACTTTTTACACCCAACCATTTTGTCAATTTTGCATTAAATATGGCCTAGTATTTTAGAAAAATGATTTGGTCCAATTTTGCAACAATTATTTAGGAGGTCCTTCACAAAAAAACCTCCTTTCGAGCACTCAGAAAATGGAAAATGAATTTTCCGTGCAAAGAAAATAAAAACTCCCTTTAGGAAACATTGTTTGGAATTCCAATATGCACCCTTGTGCACAACATGAGATCATTTGAACAAACTATGCCATGAATGTGGCCATAAGATTGATCATTTGGCTTGAAAGCCATGAATCTTCACGCATGATAGCTCATTTCTGAGAACACTTTTTTAAAATAATTGGAGTATTACAAGTTTATTAATTTTCCTGGAAACTTGGTCACATATAATGACACAATGTGAAGGTTTCCCAATTTTTTGATTTTTTTTGAATTTTTTATGCCCGTTTCAAAATGCGGTCAAAACGGCGGGAATGACCGTTCCTAGCTAGTGGTTGAATCTTGGAATTTTTTTGGTGTTTCTCTGATTAAATAGGTACTTATGTACCTAGAAATGATTTTTGGAAAAAATAAATAGCAAACTATGAGGCAGCTGCAGTTCAAATTTGACCCGCTTCCAACTGAATCAGCGGGAATTTGTCTTTTTCACCAGAAGTGGATGAAATATTTTGACACCCGACCATTTGGTCAATTGTGCATTAAATATGGCCTAGTTTTTTTATAAAAATGATTTGGTACAATTTTGCAACAAATATTTGGTAGGTCCTTCACAAAATAAACTCATTTCGGGCACTCAAAAAATGGAAAACGAATTTTTCGTGCAAAGAAAATGAAAACTCCCTTAGGCAACGTTGTTTGCCATTCCAATATGCACCCTTGTGCACAATATGAGATCATTTGAACAAACTATGCCATGAATGTGGCCATAAGATTGATCATCTGACTTCAAAGGCATTGATCTCCACACATGATAGCTCATTTCTGAGAACACTTTTTTTTAAATAATTGCCGTATTACAAGTTTATTATTTTTGCTAGTAACTTGGCCACAATGTGAAGGTTTTGCAATTTTTTGAATTTTTTTGAATTTTTTATGCCCGTCTCAGAATGCGGTCAAAACGGCGGGAATGACCATTTTTGAAAAAAATAGATACTTGGGTGCAAAACGGCGGGAATTTTTTTGTGTTTCTTTGATTAAATAGATACTTATGTACCTATAATTGATTTTTGAAAAAAATAAAGAGCAAACTACGAGGCAGCTGCATTTCAAAATTGACCTGCTTCCAACTGAATCGGCAGAGATTTGTCTTTTTTACTAGAGGTGGATCAAAACTTTTTACACCCAACCATTTGGTCAATTGTGCATTAAATATATCCTAGTATTTTAGAAAATTGATTTGGTACCATTTTGCAACAAATATATGGTAGGTCATTCACAAAAAAACCTCATTTCGGGTACTCAAAAAATGGAAAATGAATTTTCCGTGTAAATAAAATGAAAAATTCCTTAGGCAACATTGTTTGCCATTCCAAGATTCACTCTGATGCAAAGTATGATATATTTTGAACAAATTATGCCATTTCAAAATGCACCCTCGTGCAAAAAAATACAAGAGAAACAAATAGAAAAACACAATTACATAAGCTTTGTTCTTATTGGTTGAAATGTTTGTGCCGTGGATCGATGACATGGCATCCATCCATCCATCCATCCCATTTAGCTAATGAAAAAAATAGAAAGAAAGAAAAAGAACCCCCACCCCCGGGGCAGCCCAACCACCCAAACCCTATCCCCTCCCCAGATCCAATCTCGCCGCCGGCCTCACTCTCCCCCCTCATCCTCTCCCGCTCGCGCACGCTCCCCCCGCGGTGGCTCCTCCCCATTCCCCCCGCGGCTCCGACCATGGCCGCCGCCCTCGCATCGCCGCGCACCGCGCGACAGCTCGTCG
>NC_041382.1:755796510-755833976 GCF_002162155.2 Triticum dicoccoides
GCACCGTGATCCTGTGGTGGCTGGCCGCGCTGCCGCCGCCGCGAAGAAGGACCAGGAGCCCGACCCCTACGACGGCCGCTAGCGGGTCGCCCTCTTCTTCGCTACGCAGACCGGCACCGCTGAGGGATTCACCAAGGTACGCGCACGCTCCTCCTCCCCCGCGCTGCTCCCGCTCGTCTGTCTATCTTGTGCAAGGTGCCTAATAAGCTCTTCCTTCTATGCTCCTGCCGCCAGGCGCTCGCGGAGGAGTCCAAGCCGCGCTACGACAAGGCCATCTTCAAGGTGCTCGATCTGGTACGAACCTCGCCGCCGACGCTGCTTCTTTTTAGACCTCCTCCTCCCCCTCCCCTCGGCTCACACGATTGATTTGTCGGGATTCAGGATGACTACGCCGCCGAGGACGAGGAGTACGATGAGAAGCTCAAGAAGGAGAACATCGCATTCTTCTTCCTCACAACGTAAGGACCACCTGCAACTCTTACTGACTTCGTTACAGCAGGGAGCAGAAATCTTTAGTTAATCCATGACTTTTCAAAGACCTATTCCTTCCGCTGATCGTTTTATAGATGAGGTTGATTCTCTTTCAGAATACCATATCCATGGTTTGACAGTGGCGAATCGCTTTGTCTACTCGTTTTACAGACATGGGTTGGTATCTGAAGATTGCATTATCTTTTGCTTGTTTTATAGATCAGATTGATGCACAATGATTTTATTTCTTTGTCCAAACCCCAAATTTGACATGGCTGATATGTATATATATATATATATAAATATTCTCAGGTCCTTTTGTAAATCCTGATGGGCCATACTATGCAGCACTAGTTTACTGCCAAAAGCTGTAATGTAATCTAATGACTGCTACGTTTTGTGCATGTACAAGTCGACTCTCTCCTTGAAAGCTATGGTCTTCTGGCAGTTGGTTGCTGCATCCAGTATTGATTTGTTTGTTGTCACTTGCGCACACTAAAGAGAATCACTTACGCCGTGAAGCAACGTTTATAATATTGTTAGCATGTTCTATTAGTTCCAGAGAAAAAGCGAAATCCCAGCTCCGCCTGCTTCATGATCTATGATAAGTTCACTTGTGTAAGAATAAGGCGGCATTTAAGAAATGGGTAGCAGTATCCACAAAACTAAATATTCTATTCATTTTCTTGTGTGCTTGACTGCTTGTGTATTGTTACAGGTGAGGAAGAACCAGCTGCTGACGGGCGAGGGCATGGGGTACCTGGAGGCCAAGCACCACCTACTGCTAAGCATTGAGTTCAATCCATTACTAGGATTCTTGTTGTTTGTCTTTGAACAATGCTTGCATTTTAGCTACTGCCACTTTGAGCTGCTGTAGCTTGTAGTTATCAATTCCAGCTGGGTTTACATATTGCATTTCTGGAGCAGTAGATCGACATTTCTAAGTTCTTTTGTTATATAAGATGAACAAATGTTATGTTTAAAGTGTGAGCTGACTAGTAATCCTAGAGAGAACCAACTCCATTTTTGCAAGAGTTAGCTAATATAATTAGTTAGGTATTGTTGTATTAGTTAGGTATCCGTTTTTGCAAGAGTTAGCTAATATAACTCCTAGATGAGAGTTAGGTATTTCCGTCCCCCTCCCAATTCTCCCACTCTTCCCGAGCCACCCATTCGACCTTCAAATCCAGCAGCATTAGGCGCTGGTGCGTTGCCAGCTCCAGCAGAGAGCTGCTGCGCGGTTGATCTGATTCTCATCTAGGCTTGGTCAGTCTCTCCAACCCCAAGTCAGTCTGTAGATTTTTATTTTTATTTTGAGAAAAAAATAAAGAGATGTCAAGTCAGTGGGTCTTGTTTTGGAGAATTTGTGCCATGGAATGTTCAGTTAATATTCAGTACCCTCTTGTAGAAATGCCGAAGGAAGGTTCACATACTGAAATCAAACAGCGCTAATTAATCAAGCGGTCGTATGATGTCCAACCCGATCTATCATAGGATATTATCAGCAGGGCCTTTTTCTTTTCATTCGAGTCGATGGTAAAATTGAGCTTCTGTTTGGCTTGCCGTGCAGGACTTTGTGCACTCGCTGGGCATCCAGAAGAGGAGGCTGCGGAAGCACAAGGGTGCTGTCAACACCATAAGCTTCAACAGTAGCGGGAGCTTGCTCCTGTCTGCCTCGGACGATGATTTCTCTCTGAGCTCCAACAATGGCGTTCACGGTGCCACCTGACATGTTCAGTCTCATCTTCTTGGCTATGTGATGGGGACACCACCTTTTGGGCGTTTCGTTTAGTCATGTACTCATAAGTGGTGACGATTTCTTTCCTGTTTGGGCACACACACGCCCTGAATATGACTGCTGGTTATGCGTCACTGTCAGCACAAGAACAGGAGCTTGCTACTGGTACCAGCTAGCTATCGTGTTTACATCAAATTATTTTGGTCCATAAAGCCTGACGGTGTGCTAAATGTGTACTAGTGAATCAAATTAGCTGGCTTTGTTCATGGTGTAGTGCTCAGATGGTCTCTGTGATGTTGTCGGTTAGATCCATGCTCAGATTAATTACTTCTAGTAGTACTATTATTGACAAGGTCAAGGTGCACATGTTTGGCTAAGTATTTGCCTTGTCTGCTAATCTTGCCCTTCTAGATTAGATCATGCTTATGAAATAGCTATGTGTCCTGCACAATAAGTGCTTGTTCATGTTTGGTTTTCCCTAAACTTTGTTTGTATGCTGGAGAGCAAATTTAGTTGATTCTTTGATGGAGCACTAAGACTATGCATGGAACATTAGTTTTTAAGATCTAAAACTGCTCGTCGTTCCTGTGATGATGTAGTTTAGTAGATCTCAACTGAACCATGTCTGTATTATGTGCCAGTGTAGCTGTACTAATTCTTTGGTTTTCATCCGTGCAGCAGAGGACAAGGGCGTCATGGCCAACCAGGGCGCATGGTGCTCGCAAGCGACGAGCGGAGGTTGTTTGACATCGGCACGGAGGAGGAGGACGGGCACGGACGGAGGACAGAGCACCTCTCTTCTTACAGGTTCTTCTCCTTATCTTCACTTAATGTATGTGCCTGTGTTGCAGCTCACCCATGGTCTTGTTTGTCTTGCAGGTTAGTGAGCAGCTTCAGGAGGAGCTCAAGCACGACCACCAAGAGGCACCACCGCAGCAACAGGTAGCACGTCCATCTCCACCTCCCTCTCCCTCTGCTCCCAATCCTTTTTATTAGATTATGTTGAGTACATTCTGAACCACCTGATGTGACACAAGTATATGCACATGCTATGATTTAAGTGTTGCTTGTGTATGGTAAATAGGTTGAGCACCCACCGCTGTTTGATACTATTTTGTTTAGGATTCTGTTCCTCTATGCGTGTAATCTCTAGACCATGATCAAGCATACACACACAGTTGATTTGCATGGAACGATTACTACTAACTACAGAAGGAAGCAGACTTCTTCACATAAAGGAAGATATGTCTGTTTTAGTAATATAAACAAATAAAACAAGATTGTTTGCATACAATCAGATCATTCTCACTTATTAGTTGAGTTCTAAGTACGTAGAATCTTTAGTTCTGTGGTTATATTATAGTCGGAATTATACTATGGATCAGTATTCAGTTTAGATGCAGATACAGTCAACACTAGGGGTCAATAGATGTTTGTGAAATAATTTAACTAGATTCTACATTGGCCTGCTATAATAACTTCAGGTTGGATTTGCATGGTGATTTTTTCATCTAAATTTTTTCATCTGGTAGGTAATTGGGCTGCTTAAATATTTCCTCTGATTAGTAATTTAATTTACCAATAGGTACTGGCAGTAAAAGAAACTGACATCCAATCAGTCTCAGGGATTGAATGATTTAGTTACCACATTGTGTCAGTTAGTCTGCTCTTTGTTCCAACATGAATGATATATATTACTTAATCATGTGTAATTTTCTTTCCTTTTGCTATGTTGTAAGTGGATGTATAATTTGCCAGTTTTTATCTCTTTTTGATGGGTTTTAACCAAAGCTCCTGAGTACTCGCTTGCTTTGTTTTTTTAAGCAACTACAAATTGTATGGGCATTTGAAGTTGTGGCTTATAATTGATCAATATTGTTCTGTAATGTGCAGATGCTGATCAGGACAAAGAAGTCGGAGGAAACATAGTTCTAACATTGCTGTCAACTGTTAAGTTTTGCATTAATGAAGCCCATTATACTGCTCATGTTTCTTCGTGAAGCATAGTTCGTATGTGTGTATGATGTAGCAGAACTTGTGATTGTACACTTGTGGAGCAGAACTGGCTCATGTGATTGTACACTTGTGGAGCAGAACTGGCTCATGTGATTGTACACTTGTGGAGCAGAACTGGCTCATATGATTGTAAACTTGATGCTTATCACATTTGTATGTGTGTTATATGATGTAGTACTTTGATGGTTGATAATATTTGAAGTATTTCGTGTGTTTTCTGTGTGCCAATATAAATACCAGGTATAAATTTGCATGAAATAAAAAAAATGAAGAATATTGCCCTGACGGCTAGGACCCAGTACTAGAACCTGACAATGGGGACCCGCCTGACTAGTGAACCCAAAAATAAAAAGGCTGCAATGTTGGGCTTGGTCCATTTAGCTGACAAAAAATTCACATGAAAAAAAATATAGAAAGGCCGAATTCTTGGGCTAGGCCCATGTAGAAAACTGAATTGGACCGGGCTGAATCTTGTGCCACATCAGCTTGCCACGCTGAATGCCTACGTGGCCTGGGGAGGTTGCTAGTGACCAAAACGCCACAGTGGACTTATTTTGGTCATAAACGTTTGCGACCATTCCAGAAGAAAGGTCGCTATAGTCAGTTTACGACGCCCAACTTTTGACCTTATGTTTTTGGTCACAAAAAGGTCATAAATGGAAATTTGTGACCTTTCAGTGACCAATAGTGGTGGTCATAAGTTGACATATTTCTTGTAGTGGAGGATGTGGGCCTGAGTAGCAACCGCACCGCCGAACAGGTAAGGCATCTTGCGGCCGAACATACTTTCTCTACTTTGTTACGAAGTTATCTATGAGAGTTCGCTTTTTGACCAGGACTGGCTAACAAAGGCGAAGTTGATTCGATGTTCAGCCCCCCTCCCTGAGGGTTTGGAAAATCCAGTATTGGAAAAGATGCTCTAGACCGCACCTCGCCCGGAGCCCTTGAAGGAAGATACTGTGGAGGATAATGCGGGCGGACGCGGGCTCCCAACGCTGCCCACTCCAACCGAGGGAGCGAGCGTCTCCATGAAGGAAGGCGACCAGAAGAGGAAAATGACTGCGCCCGGGGATTCGGAAGCCGAAGCTTCCAAACGGGAGAAGAAGTCTCCCACGGAGGGTCCTACCTCAGGGGCGCTGTTGCCGCACAAAGTCCGCGGGGGGATAAATTCTCCCACGAGTCGTAAGTGACCCGAAATACCTTTAATAGTACAGATATGTCATTTTTCGTCTGAGAAAATGACCATCGCATATATTTTGCAGTTTGGGCCTTAGCCCCTCTCAAATGAGCTCATCTTCGGGGGATCTTCTTCCAGAGATGATGGAGAGCGAGACGCCTCCTCTGGACTCCTCCGCTCCAGAAGCGGGCGACCCTGAAGTGTCGTCACGGAGGGCCTCTCCGAGCCCGGTGAGGCCAGAAGATAATCCCATTGACCCCCGAAGCTCCCAATGTCCGGCTCCCGAAGAGAGCAGACAAAAGAGTCCGACACTGTCTAGTGTGCAATCGGATGTTCTAAGGGGGTTGATGGGGCGAGCGGCCATCTCAGATGAACACCGTGTGCTGATGAATACGGTGATGGAGAGAATATCGTCCGCCGAAAGCGGATTGCATGAAGCTTTTACGAGTCTACTGATAGGCTTTGAGGTACGTAAAAGAATGTATAACAACCCTGCACATGTTAGGTGTGCCCTGTGTAGATAGTAGCCCCTGAGACTCTGGTTGTCGTCGGCGACGACGACGAACAGAGGATCATATTCCCAGCAAATAACCATACTGCCTTTATGTGCAGGTGATGGAAGCTCCGGTGGCTAGCCGGACTAGCGAGTTTGCCCATTTAGAACGGCAGTTGGATGCGGCAGACGCCGACATCGAGCTTGTTAACAAAAGGCTTGACGAGGCACAGGGTAAGTACCAATATCTAGTAAACGCCACATAGGAAGAGCAGCATGATGCCAGTATCTTAAATATGTTGTGACTGCAGATGGAGCTGCCACTGTTGAAGCCATGCGGGCAGAACTTGCCCGAGCCAAGGAACAAGCGAGGTTAGGTAATGTGGCTATTGTGAAGGCGACCGAAGAGTTGCAAGCCGAGAAGGCTGCGCATGGCGAGACCCGAGAAAAGATGGCCAAGATGGCTGTGGAATTAAAAGCCGCCGCCGACCAGTGCCGGGTTCTTGAAAAGGAAAACCAAGCGAAGGCATCAGACCTTGAGAAGGCTGTTGCGATGAAAAAGGATCTCCGCTCTGCTATGAGGGCGAAGAAGGAGGAGCTGCGGGAAGCCGGGGATATTGTAGCTGGGAAATCCTTTATGTTGCGGAGGAAATTCGGAGATCCACGGTATGCTCCTCTGGATCGGCTGTGGAGTTCGGAGGATGTGTATATGGATTTGGCGGCGAGCGCTGCCGATGCGACCAAGTACTTCCAGGGTCAGACAGACCATGGAGTAGACCAGCTGTTTTGGAGACAATTCCATTCCCCCGAGCATCCACTTTCATTGACTGACCAATTAGCCGAATGGGCCGAACTGAATAGGTTGTCCGGACTCTCCATGAGGTCTGTTGTGGACCAGTTATGGCCGGAAAGGTCAAAATCGAACAGCTATTTCAGCTTGGTGCAGCAGTTCCTTGACGTGGTGCTGCACATTAATGCGATGAAGAGGTCGGTGTGCATAGAGGGCGCACGGATGGCCTTTGCCCATGTTAAGGCATACGGGGCGGAGATGGATGCTACCAATGTTGCAGCGCGGGATTCGGCTATAGGTCGAAAGGCTGCTGAGCACTATTTTGAAGAAGTTCTTGAGGGTGCCCGCTTGATAGAGACCCAGTGCTCAAAAAATATTATGTCTGAGTGATATGTAATCTCATTGTAAGCGAAATGCTTTTATAAAAAATTTATAAGGCTCTTTTTGTACTTTTGCCTGAAAGTAATATGATGCCTCCTGGGCGGCCGTTTATGTATACATGTGTATAACCTGAAAGATTGCGGTCGTTGGCTTCAGCCCCCACGCATATAATGCGGAGGTGCTCGCAAAAACACGCGTTCACACTTAACCCAATGTCTTGGTCCTATTAAGGAGGTGATAGCGGAGCGAGCGAGGCAACCGGACTATAATGCTTTAGCACTTTCACTTAGCCATAGGAGTTTGACAGTGGGGCTACTAGATAGCCCCTGGTGACTCCGCACTCTCCCGGTTCCGGGGTGCGTACATGCCTGGCCGGAAAACGGCCCTTCGTTAAGGCGGAGGAATTCTAACATTCCCATAGGTCATCGAGTGGTTGACCAGTCTCACGCTACATCATGACAGTCAGTTTTCGGCTTTCTCTACTGAGGTGCTCGTCCGGATGAACTAGGGCACAATCGCAGTAGTTCTCCTGGTGCTACCTTAGCCGGCAAAGCAGAACGTAAGGCACCAAAACACAGGAGCCAGGGAAACCCAACATTTGACCAAAGACAATGATTCAGAGCTGATGCATATAGGGCCAAACTCGCGACGCCGAACACTCCCTAAGGTATTCAGTCTTTGTGGTATAAACCGGGCCTAAATAATGGCCTTTGTAAGAAGCCCCTTGTGTCCAGGTACGTGCATTGTTCTGGCGTGGCCACATGCCAAGACGTCAGCATCCTTCTCAATGGTGGATATGTATCAACAAGAGACAGTAAAAAAGGTTTACACAGGGTCTTAATCTAAAAAGAATCCTTGGAGCGGGTCCCTGCTGCACGTCT
Organism: Triticum dicoccoides; assembly: GCF_002162155.2. Taxonomy (NCBI): domain Eukaryota; kingdom Viridiplantae; phylum Streptophyta; class Magnoliopsida; order Poales; family Poaceae; genus Triticum; species Triticum dicoccoides. Next base: position 755,804,458 of record NC_041382.1, read on the forward strand.
ACGCCTATGTCTCCATTGTGCCGTATCTTGGACGGGTGTAGTACGATGATCGTCTGTAAAAGAGAGGAAGTTAAGTGAAAAGGTTGTCGTGCAAAAAGGATAGTTTTTAAAGAAACCATGTGTAATGCAAGATGATAAGAAATTGCCACTTGTCTGCGCGCGTTGAGCCCCTTGCATTGACAAATAGGGGTGTGACCACTTATTTCCGTATAAATAGCGGCGCCGGACTGGATTAGTTGTATCTGAGGTCTTGACAACCTATTGGATGCTTTCGTTTGTCCGGGCGCCTTTAGTGTGCGGCGGCCAAGGCAGCCTCACTCTCTTCGGCGCGCAGAGATCACTTGATATTTCCGTACACTGTAATGATGCCCCGTGGACCGGGCATCTTGAGTGTGAGGGAGGCGTAGTGCGGTATGGCATTAAAGCGAGCGAAAGCTTCGCGTCCGAGCAGTGCTTGATAGCCACTTTGAAACGGAGCGATGTAGAAAGTTAAATGCTCGCGACGGAAGTTATCGGGGGAGCCAAATATAACTTGTAGTGAGAGGGAGCCCGTACAACGAGCCCCTAGGCCTGGCGTTACTCCTTTAAAGGTAGTATTGCTATGGCGAATTTGTGTTGGGTCTAACCCCATCATGCGGATTGTATCCTGATATATTAGGTTTAGGCTACTGCCGCCGTCCATCAAGACCCTTGTGAAGTGATATCTGCCAATTACTGGGTTTAATATCAGGGCAGCCCATCCTGCGTGTCGGATACTTGCTGAGTAATCGCAATGGTCAAAAGTGATCGGTTGAGATGACCAGTGGCAGGACTTCGTAGTGATAGGCACTTGGGTATACTTTCCTGGGAGTGCCGTGTTGTTTTTTCCCTTAATTATGTGTAACACATTTACTATTTTGACTTCCGGTGGAAATTTCTTTTGTTCCGCCGCGCCTTGCTTGGGAGGCTCATCCTCGTCTTCACTTGGTGTATCCTCCCCCTTATGTACGGCGTTGAGCTTGCCGGACTGCTTGAAGACCCAACATTCTCTGTGGGTATGATTAGCAGGTTTACCAGGGGTACTATGGATCTGACATACTTGGTCTAGAATTTTGTTGAGGCTGGACAGTTTGTCCCTGGTGCCTTTAGGCGGCTTTTGACCTGGCCGAGAGCTTTTGAATCCGGCATTTACTGCCGTGCCCTTCGTGCTGTCTTCTTTATTCCGGGGTTTATTATTACTGTTGCACCGTGATTTCCCATTTCCATCTCTAACTTCAGATGTACTAGGGTCGCTGGTGCTGCATCTGGCTAGCCAGTTGTCCTCCCCCGCGCAAAAGCAGGTCATGAGGTTTGTTAATGCGGCCATCGTTCTCGGCTTATTTTGGTCGAGGTGTCTGGCGAGCCATTCATCACGGACGCTATGCTTGAAAGCTGCTAAGGCTTCAGCGTCCGGACAGTCGACAATCTGGTTCTTTTTAGTAAGAAACCTGTTCCAAAGCTTTCGGGCTGACTCTCCGGGCTGTTGAGTTATATGACTCAAATCATTCGCATCCGGAGGTCAGACATATGTCCCTTGAAAATTTGCCCGAAAAGCGTCTTCGAGCTCTTCCCAGCTTCCAATGGAGCTTTCGGGGAGGCCTTTGAGCCAGTGACGAGCTGGCCCTTTGAGCTTGAGGGGTAGGTATTTGATGGCGTGGAGATCATCTCCTCGAGCCATATGGATATGCAGGATGTTGTCCTCAATCCAGACCCCAGGGTCTGTTGTTCTGTCGTATGCCTCTATGTTTATGGGCTTGAATCCCTCTGGAAATTCGTGGTCCAGCACCTCATCGATGAAACATAGGGGGTGTGCGACACCCCTATAGCTGGGTGAATGATACATCTCCAACGTATCTATAATTTTTGATTGCTCCATGCTACTTTATCTACTGTTTTGGACTATATTGGGCTTTATTTTCCACTTTTATATTATTTTTGGGACTAACCTATTAACCGGACACTACTAGGAAAAGGGCTATAGATGGAATTGACACTAATGGCGCACCAGACATGTGGTGCGCCATTAGTATATACTAATGGCGCACCACACCCTGATGCGCCATTAGTGTTGAAACTACTAATGGCGCACCCTGCTCACGGTGCGCCATTAGTACCGATTTTTTTTGAACTAGTGCGCCTGTCCAAACATACTAATGGCGCATCCTCTGGTGGTGCGCCATTACTAGTTGTAACTAGTAATGGCGCACCGGCCGGAAGGTGCGCCACTAATGTTATTTTTTTTATTATTGTTTTTATTCCTTTTTTGCAAAAGTACTAATGGCGCACCATCTGGGGGTGCGCCATTAGTAACCTGGATTACTAATGGCGCATTTGTTGCTGGTGCGCCATTAGTAAGTGGGCAGCAACAAGATATTTTGGACAGCCTCTCCTCCCACACTCACTTTCTCCCCACTTCATTCTCTCCACCGCCTCCTCCTTGTCTCGGGTGCCTCCTCTTTTTCACCTCATTTCCACCATAGATTCATTCAAATTAAGTGGTTAAGTTACCTTGTTTTGCTAGGTAAGTAAGGGGGGAAGCTATATTTATGTTGTTCTCCCTACAACAATGTGCACATGCACTTTTTATGGCCTAGCTAGATCTATGTATGTTCGTGGTGTTGCATATGTTTGTGGTGTTGCATATGTGTTTGTGTTTGGAGGTGTACCGGTATTTGAAATGCGATAGTTGCCAATATTTTGCCAGAATGTTGATTCATTTCTGTTTCGGCGAGAATTTTGGCATTAAGCATTCTTATTGGTCCTATTTTTAGGGAAAGTCATGCCAAATTTTTTTCTTGGTTCTAAAATATCGTTTTGCTCTACCCCGCAGGCGACCATGGTCCGCACGATGAACGAAGGCATCGTGAATAGGTTTTTGAGCTCCGCGAAGGCCGAGATGCTTCAAAAGAACGAGACGGAGATAAGATGTCCGTGTCGAAGATGCAAGCTGAATAGCCTTATTGCGGACCTGGATTCCGGGCAGGTGCGGGACCACCTGCTCTTGCGTGGTTTCATGGATGGCTATCGGTGGCAAGGTGATGAAGATGACTACGAAGTCATCCATGGGGGCCGGGCAAGAAATGAGGAAGGGCAACAAGACAACCACCACGGCTCGGGGGGGCGAGAAGACGAAGAATCCCCAGGAGATGATCACGACGGTGATGCTGTACACAGTCATCATGTAGAAGATGCAGGACATGATGATGATGCCGGCGGAGCAGACGACGCTGGACCATCGATGGGCTGGGTGCAGGACCCTCATATTCAAGAGCTGCTTCTCAAGCAGACAGATAACGCAAGAGCTTCCGCGCGAGAGAAAGCCAAGATGGATCAACTTGAGTTAGACGCGGTTACTCCATTGTATGAAGGATGCAGGCCCGAGGATACCCGCCTGAAAGTAACGCTCATGGCTCTGGAGATGAAGGTAAAACACAAAATGACCGACGCATGCTTCGACGAGAACATGTCATTCTGGCACGAACGTCTTCCCAAGGGGAACAAGTGCCCGACTAGTTTGGAGGAGGCAAATAAAATCGTGTGTCCTCTGGATTTACCGCACGTGAAATACCATGTGTGCATGAACAATTGCATCATTTATCGGGATGAGCACGCGGAGTCTACCATATGTCCGGTGTGCGATGTCACTCGATACAAGAAGAGGAAGAAAGCTCCTCGAAAAGTGGTGTGGTACTTTCCGATCACTCCTCGTCTGCAGCGGTATTTCGCGGACCCTAAGGTAGCAAAGCTCCTGCGTTGGCACGCGGATAGGGAGGAGAAGAAGCGAGAAGATGACGCAAATGATCCGGAGATAGATAAAAAAGACAAGATGCTGAGTAACCCTAAGGATGCGAGCCAGTGGCAAGCGTTGAACTTCGAATACCCAGAATTTGGGAACGATCCAAGGAACATCATGCTGGGCGCGAGCACCGATGGAGTCAATCCATTTGGCAGCCAGAGAAGCACACATAGCACCTGGCCTGTGTTCGTGTGGATGTACAACCTTCCCCCCTGGTTGTGCATGAAGAGGAAGTACATTCACATGAGTATGCTAATTGAAGGGCCGAAACAACCAGGGAACAACATCAATCTGTATCTGGGGCTGCTGAAAGAGGAGATTGACACACTGTGGAAAACGCCAGCCAATACGTGGGACGCCGCAGAGAAAGAATATTTCCCTATGAGAGCCGCACTGCTCACGACGGTGCACGACTATCTAGGTTACGGATATCTTGCGGGGCAGGTAGTCCACGGATTTTCTGGATGCGTAAGGTGCATGGATGACACAACGTATCGCCAGCTAGATAGAGATCCCGGGTCTTCGAAAACCGTGTTCATGGGACATCGAAGGTGGCTTCGCGACGATGACCCGTGGAGGAAACGCAAGGATCTGTTCGATGGTGAAACCGAACCCCGAAAACGCCCGTGTACGAGGAGCGGCGAGGAAATAGACAAGCTGTTGAAAAATTGGAAAGACTGCCCACTGCCGAGAAAGAAGCAAAAGGCGCCAGAGCCGCTGCTGAAGGTATGAAAAACGAGGTCTGTTTTCTGGGACTTGCCGTACTGGAAGATCCACCGTGTGCCTCACAGCCTTGATGTCATGCATATCACGAAGAACGTGTGCGAGAGTCTGCTTGGTACCCTGCTCAACATGCCAGAGAGGACCAAAGATGGGCCGAAAGCAAGGGCAGACTTGAAATCAATGGGCATCAGGCAGGAGCTTCATGCTATATATGATGATGATGATGATGATGATGATGATGAGGCGAAGCAGGACACAGAAAGTCGTCGCAAAGGCAAAAAGGCCAAGAAGACCGGAAATGACTACCCTCCCGCGTGCTTCACTCTAAGTCAGGAGGAGATCGAGCAGTTTTTCACCTGCCTCCTAGGAGTAAAACTTCCTTACGGTTATGCGGGGAAGATAAGCAGATACCTAGACCCAGCGAAGCAGAAGTTCAGCGGGATGAAGTCTCACGACTGTCACGTGCTGATGACGCAGATACTTCCAGTTGCAATCCGTGGGATCATGGACGCGCACGTCCGTGAAACGCTATTTGGCCTATGCAACTTCTTCGACGTCATCTCTCGGAAGTCGATTGGCGTGAGGCAACTCAGAAGGCTACAGGAAGAGATCATGGTGATACTATGCGAGCTTGAGATGTACTTCCCGCCCGCATTCTTCGACGTTATGGTGCATCTGCTGGTCCATATAGTGGAGGATATCATCCAACTCGGGCCAACGTTCCTGCACAGCATGATGCCATTCGAAAGGATGAATGGTGTCATCAAAGGATACGTTCGCAACATGTCACGTCCAGAGGGAAGCATAGCCAGGGGCTTTCTGACCGAAGAGTGCATCTCCTACTGCACGAATTATCTAGGCATCGAGAACCCCGTTGGTCTGGCCGTCAACAGGCACCTCGGCAGGCTCGCTGGATGGGGTCACCGTGAGGGTCGCCGCGAAATGCATGTCGACTTCGAGGGTCGACTCGCCGACTTTGAAAGAGCAAACCTAGTCGCGCTACAACACATAGACGTGGTCGATCCTTGGGTGGTAGAGCACAAAACCTTTATTAAGAAGACGTACAATGACCAAGGCCAACAGAGGACGGACGGAGATATACTCAAAGAGCACAACTCATGTTTCACGCGTTGGTTCAAGCAGAAGCTTCTGTCGTACCCTTTACATGAGGATTCTTCCGCGGAAGAACAACTCATATTCGCCTTGTCACAGGGCGCCGAGCACAACCTGATGACCTATGAGGCGTACGATATCAACGGCTACACATTCTACACCGAGTCCAAGGACATGAAGAGCGATGGTTATCAGAACTCTGGGGTAACGATGGAATCCTACACCGGTAACGACAAGGACAGATACTACGGAAGGATCGAGGAGATCTGGGAGCTGAGCTACGCTGGAGAGAAGGTCCCGATGTTCCGTGTCAGATGGGCCAAGAACGTCATAAAAGAAGACCGATATTTCACCACCATGGTTATACCCGAAGCCAAATCGAAGACCGCGGGCGCAAACGTCACCGCGAAAAATGAGCCATGGGTACTGGCTTCCCTAGTGGACCAATGCTTCTTCATTACCGACCCGCCAAAGCCCAGTCGTGTTGTCGTGAGGAGAGGCAAAAGGAAGATCATCGGAATGGATGGAGTAGCCAATGAGCAAGACTTCGACAAGTACGGCGACCCGAGGATCAAACATGACGACGATGATGAAGTAGCAGCATACACCACAAGAAGAAGCAGGACCACCCTACCTAAAGGACGTCCGTTCCACAGAAGAACTCCATTTGCGAAAAAGAAGGGCAAGAAGATTGTTAACAGATAGCTAGCTAAGATCGATTGTATTTAAATCGCAGCCTTCATTTCTCGATTGTATTTCATGGGCACTTTTTGAACTATCATGAATATTTTTAAATTTCATGGACACTCGATCTCGATCCCCCTCCATCTCGATCGCTATCCCACCTCGCCAGATCCGGTCCCCCTCGCCGCCGAGCACCCCCCGCACCCTCAATTCCCCTACTCAACCGCCGCCGCCGACCCCCCGCACCCTCCCCCGCTCCACCGGCATTACTGTTTGATGATATTTTTTAAAAAAATATTACTGTCCTATAAAAAAAATTACTGTCTTATAAAAAATATTACTGTCTTATAAAAAAAATATTACTGTCTTATAAAAAAATTACTGTTATGATTTAAACAAGTTTGAACATATTTAAAAACAAATAAGTATGAAACAACATTTTAAAATGCATAATTTTTTTTGTGGAGCCTAGGAATCAAACCCAGGACCTCCTGGTGTGAGAACTGGCACCTGACCAGTCGAGCTAGTAGAGGGGAGTTGATGTGGATGAGGTCACGTGGGTGATAACCTGTTGGCTCGAGCGGAAATAAAAAAAATACTAATGGCGCACCAAGCCGTGGTGCGCCATTAGCATGTATATACTTATGGCGCACTGTGGGGTGGTGCGCCATTAGTATTGTGCCCCCCTACTTCGGCCGAGCCCTCGCCCTCGATCCTCTTCTCCTCTCCTCTCCCTCGCCCGAGCCCTCGCCCTCGATCCCCTTCCCCTCTCCTCTCCCGACGCCGCCGCCTCGCCGCCCCGCCGCCCTCGACGCCGGCCAGATCCGCCGCCACCTCTGCTCGAGCTGCTCCCATCGACCACGCCGCTGCTCGCGTGCTTCTTCTCTCCCGCGACCCCGCGACCCCGACATCGTCCCCGCGACCACTGTCATCCCCGCGACCACCGGCCCTCCTCCGTCGCGACGACCAGGCGCCGCCGTCCGCGGACCACCTCGAGCTCTATCCCCGTCCGCGTGAAGATCCCCTCCACTCCGCGGGCAGGGGCTCTTCTCCTGCCGCTGCAGCTACAAGAGGAGAGGAGCACCGGCCAGCCACCACCGACGGACGCCTCCATCCCCCCTTCCTCCTTCACCCGCCCGAGTCCTCCCCTTCGACGCCAAGCAAGCAGAGCGGCTCCTCCTCTCCTCGACGCCAAGCCAGGTGAGCTGCCCCCTCCCCCCTCGGCTGCTTGCTTCTATCCATCCTAACCCTAGCCCCTTCTCCATTGCAGCAGCCCGCCACACTCCTCTCGAGGAGGAGAGGAGAGGAGAAACCCGCGCAGCGCCGTCATTTCCCCCACGGCCTCGGCACCGTCTCCTCCCCTCCAAGCTCCATTGAATCCAAGCTGCTGCTAAGGTGAGCTTTTGCATCTGAATTCTCCTCCTCTCCTCCCCTCGGCACCTATGTACTCATTTTGCATCTGAATTTATTTGGATCCATTGCACCTTTGCGTTACAAATTATGAAACTGATGCAATTTGTCAAATTATCAAAACAGAATTTTGATCTCACACTCTCAAAAACTAGTTCAAAGTAATTCAAACTACTCAATTTATGTGCAGATAGGCAAACGGCTTCAGTTTGACACCAAATTAGCACGGCGTTCAGTTTAATTTGTCACACAAAATTTCATGGATTTTTTTCCTGAAAAACATGTGAAAATAACTTTCTCAACAATCTGCTCCCATTGACTTGCCCCCTCCAGAAACTAACTGTCAATGAGAAAAACAGAATTAGGAATTTCTGATAGGTTGTATGCTTTGTAAAAATAATCGGCAATATTCTCTATCTCTTCTGGATGTCCTACTGCTAACACAATAGATGCTACTGCTTTCTCTATCTCTTTTTACAATTGGTGTAATCTTTGGTTAGTACTGATGGTATGGTAGTATGATTTTCATGGTGGGTGTGGAACCACCTATATATATATTTACTATGAATGCTTAAGAGCACAGCTGAAATGAGTGAACCAAACGATACTACTTCCATTGGAGCGAGCTAATCCTTACTTATCAAAATTACTTCGCATTGAACGTAATTCGTTTATGAGATTTTCTTTTTGTTGATTTGCAGCGATCCTCTGTTTGATCAAAATTTACTCAGTTCTGTTTTGTCAGGCTGATATTGACTATACTGTTTAGTTTATACATGATGGACAGTACTACTTGTCTATTTACAATGAGACAGGGGGCCCGTGGTATCATTATGGGGCTGTGCTGCTGTATTATGCCTATAAAAACACTTGTTCGGTCAATTAAACAGGGCATTGAAAATTGACAGGGCATTTTTGTTTTCTGTTGAACCTAAGCAATTTCATACGCTTGACAAAGTTGATGCTTTATTCCTGATGTATAATTTGTTTGTCACATGCTACTGTTGATCCCAAGTTTGATGCATAACAATTGTTGTATGAGTTCTCCAAATGAACAGGAGTACTCCTCTATTTTGATATGAAATCACCATGATAGGTCCACATGCTACTGTTGTCAACATGATAAATAGTTTCAGTTAGTTACCTCTAAAACTATTCTTAATTAACTGATGATTTGCTACAACCAGTGCATGCATGCCTTTTTTCTTCTTCATTTTTAGTAAAGTGCTCTATTCTGGGTCATGGACTTTGTGCCATGGACCAGTGCATGCATGCTGCTGCTGCTGTACTACTTGTCAAGTGATGCTGCTGCTGCTATCTGCGAGTTGTTGCTGCTAGTTGTGATTTTGTCAAGTGATGCTGCTGCTACTTGTGATCTTCTAAAATAACCCCTTTCTCCTGAAACGTTGATTAATTTCCGTTTCGGTTGAGAAATGGGGCACTCCTAGGTCAAGAAAATTAGCAAAGGTCATGCCCAATTTTCTTGACCTAGAAGGTGCCCGATTCTCAACCGAAATAAAAATTAATTTGCTTTAGTGGTTGGATTAGTTTAGTATTTTATTCACACACTCAGACACCCTTGCTTGCCATGTGTGATAGAGAGATAGTGAGAGGAGACAATAAGCTATCTGCAGCTTAATTTGCATTGCATACTAGCTAGAAAAACTGCCAACGTTTCAAAACTGCAACTTGATGAAGATTGGAGTATATCTTAATAAGTTTACCCTGTTGGGGCACATCACATACACACATTTGCTCAAGTCCACTCTGGCCCATGTAGAGCTGAAACCCAGTTTAGTTCCTTGTATCACTTGTCGCTGAAAACCGTTTGATTGTTTTCACGGAAATGATTTACAAGTTCAGCAAGTGATGAGGTGTGAGAATAACATATTCATTAGGGTAGGCGTCTCCTGCCCTATGCTGAATGTGGTGCAATTTTCGACGCAGATTCATAATTTGCAGCTTAGCTTATCTCTTGGCCCTCCAATTAAAATATAGGGGTTGACCTTCACCACGGCCGAAGCTTCTCTGCATCTATATATAATGGACATTCCCTAGCTTCTGAACAATCAACACAAAGCAGCAGGCCTGAGTGTCTCCAATAGTCATCCTTGTGTTTGTGTAGGTTTTCTTTCCTTGGTCCATTGAGCCTTCATTCATGGTTATGAATGATATGCAATGATCAGCCTGCTAGCGTTTATCCTCTCCGCGTGTTTGAACACCCTACGGTGTAGTAAAAAGTAATTACAGATACACTCACCCACATAAGTATGCAACACAATGAAAAAATAGTACAAATTAAGGAAAGGCAATACCATTTCAGACGCTTGTCTTCTAAAAAGAAGAGTGAACTTTCTAGACACACCCCTCAAGAACTAGGTTACCCTGAGAACATGGACTTGGACCTTAGCAACAACACACTAACATGTTCTATCCCAAAACACCTAGGCAATATCACAAACATCTCTCAATTGTTCCTTGACAATAACCAACTTTTTGGCGACATTCCTCGAGAATTAGGTTATTTGGTCAACTTAGAGATCTTGTTCCTTGATAATAACCAACTTTTTGACCAAACTTTGTTTCTATTTAGAGAGAAACATGGCCCACAACGATGAGGCCGGGGGTTCGGGCGGCAAGGCATTCTGGGAGCTGTCCCAGGAGATGGAGGAACAACCTCACTTGTATGAGGCCGCCGCCTTCCCCACCGATCCTGAGACCACGGATGGTGCCGCCGAGGATGACCACACTGATGCCACCACTGATGGTGCCGCCGAGGATGCCACCACTGATGATGGCGGCGCACGCACAGATGGCAGCCAACCGAAGAGGCAACGGAAGGACCGGCGCCCGATCGTGCTCCGCACCCTCAAGGAGGAAGTTACTGAAGTGGACTCCAACGGGAATCCAACGGCGCCCGAACGAATAGTCAAGGGGTACTCGCTTCAGCTCGGGTGCATTGTCCGGAGCACCGTCTCGATCAACACCGAGAACCCGAGGCATCCTGACCGAGGGAATTTGCGCAACCTCCTCTTCACGAAGCTGCACGAACGATACAAGTTCCCCGCTGAATTTGAAAACACAAGCCTCAAAGGGAATAAAGTGAACAATGCTGCCCTCACGAAGATGAGCAAGGCCCTGTCTACTTGGAAAAGCAATGTGAAGAGAATGATCGAGAAAGGTGAGAGTTATCAGAAGATCAAGGAGAAAAATCCTTCGATCACCGAAGATGACTACAACGACTTCAAGATCAATTGCTCGAGCACCGCAAGCTCCCAATCAAGTGAGTGGGGGAAACAAATGCGGGAGCTGAACATAGGGGAACACACACTCGGTCCCGGCGGTTACAGAGTGGCGGAGCCTATATGGGACAAGGAGGACGCGGACCGTGCCGAGCAAGGCCTACCGCCCCGCTTCGAGAAATACAGCGGTAACAAGAAGACTAGGAACTATGTCAGGGCCCGGTACAAGGAGGACCCGATAACAAAGGAGCTTACCACGGATCCGAAGACCAGGGCTCTTGAGCTTGTTCTGGTAAGGAATACACCCCCGCGTAATTAGCTCCATATGGTTGCATTCTAATTAATGAAGCCAAATTTCTAAATGGTTCACATTCCTTCCGCAGGCGACTGAAAGCAGTAGCGCGGAGTCGACTAAGAGCAACCCTTGGGACACCACTCTAAATAGGGGGTTGAATGTAATGAAGAACAAGGATAAGCTCAGTAAGCCGACGTCAGCTGGTCGTGTGGCCGGCAAAGGCTTGTCGACAAAATGGGGGTCATACTATACCGCTGGTGTGCGGAAGGAGAAAAAGACCAGCTCGGAAAGCCAGGCGCGAGAGGTTCAAGAACTCAAGGCACAGGTGGCGCGGATTCCGGAGATTGTCCAAGAGCAAGTGGAACAACGACTCGGAGCGACGATCACCGCCCTTGTGCCTACCTTGATCTCGGGGTTGAGTGCGTGGATTGCGGGCGGCCAACAGGGGCCGCCCCCGATTCCTAGCTTCACGGCCAGCAACTCGCATAATGCGATGGCGGGGCCATTGGTGCCTCCGGCGGAGGCGACATTGGTGTCTCCGACGCCGGCACCTCTTCAGCAAGCGGCCCCTCCGTCAACTGCACGCCCGCCGTTGGCGGTGCGTCGACATTAGCCGAGCTCGACGCCATCATCACGGTAACTAATTAAGCCTCTCTCGGCCGAGGACTTCATCTCCTTGCCTTTGACTGGGCATCCCTGACGCCCTACATGTTTTCGCAGGGCGCCGCCGACGTTCCGTGCACTCTCCTCCACTTCGTGAACAACGAGTTGGTCGATGTCGCCAAGGGCAAAATCGTTCAACCGGGCAACCCCTTGTTCCACGGTACCCAGATGCCACCCAACTTGTTTAGGGTTCAACTGGTTCGGGTGCTGCCAGGCTGCGACGACTTGTTACCTCCGATTCGACCCGTCGGGGCCGATGATGAAGACGTGATGACCCTCAGCGCCTGCCTGAGCTGGCCCCTGCTTTGGCCAAAGAGCCAGATTCGTTTGGGGGCGGGGGACACCACCCCAAAGACAACACCGCCAGTCGTGCCGGCGCCAAGTCGGCCCCATGGCAAGACCGCCGTAACGGTGCCGGACATCCCTATGCCACTGGATCCAAACATGCATATGGCACAGGATCAGAACGACGACGACGACGACGATGATACATTTGGCAATGTCGATCAGTACTTTGCCGAGCATGGGTACGATGGCGACTTCATGGGGCCTCCTTCTCAAGAACCAAACCCAACAAAAGACGTGTGCGATCTAGCTCGTACCGCGGAGAAGCCAAGTTGCAACAGGCGCCGTCTGGCGTTCAGCTCTCAGGAGACGCCTCCAGCTGCCGACTTCACCGAGCCTCAGATAGGCGAGGTGCGAAATATTATCAGCCCCAACACACTCAAGAAGGCGGTCTGTGAGCAGAACTCGGTCCCATTACAGGAGAAGAAGAAGGCACGCAAAAGAAAGACTAAGAAGGGTGTGAGCCAGCCGGCACCGAGTACGATCCGTGCTCAGGACGGGCCACCTTCACCGCAGGATATCTCGAGGAGGGTGCATGTGGCGGGTAGGGCGATGCTACCGACAAATATTCTCAATGCTGCAACCGGTGCTATGCGGAGTCTGCATGACAGTGTTCTTGCTTTGGAGAAGCGGCGTCTCAGAGAGAAGGATGTGGCATACCCGGTTTTCGGGGACAAGGTGCTAGAGGGCAAGGGCTTTGTGGATAACTCCATCGGGCGTACGATCGTCCTGCGTTTTGATGACATCCACGCTATGTTGAACCTTCATCCGCTGCACTACACCTTCGTTCGGCTATTTTCGCTGAGTATGGAGATGCGGATCATTCGCGACAAGACCCCGGACATCGTGATAGTCGACCCCTTCTACATGCATGCCAAGATCTTGGGCAGCGCTGGGGACCGGCAAGTCGCGAGTTCTTACCTCAAAGGCGTCATTCTGGCAAACCAAGATAAGGATAACTTCCTCGTGCCTTACTTTCCCGAGTAAGTCCTCCCCTCAACCGGCCCGTAACATATGAATTCTTACATTTCGATCGTTTTTCTTTTAACATTCCATGTTTTCTGCAGTGACACACGTTGCACGCTCATCCTCCTAAGCCCCAAATATTCTATGTCCACGTATTTCGACCCGGACCGTCAGTCGAACGTAGACTACACAAATGTCAAGAAGGTTCTTGATGATGTTCTCCCCGGCTACGCCCAATCTGGAGGCACCTTCACCAGGCCTATTCGTAAGTACGGCAAGCACGTGTTCTCCCACAATACGACGTTCTGCTGCGTCAAGCAGCCGCCTGGCGGTCAGAAGGGTGCCTACTACGCCATCCATCACATGCGGGCGATCGTACGGGACCATCATCAACTTCTTCTACCGAGTAAACTCAAAGATTGGGCCGCGAGCGTGTCGGCAATCCAGGACGCGGACCTCCGACAAGAATTCTTTCGCATCCAGTCGGAGTTTGCGGAAATCATCCATCAAGATGTCCTTCGTACCTCGGGGCAGTTCTACCTCAGAAATCAACCGTCCAACAGTGACATCGACACAATGCTACAAATGCAGGATGACAACGCCCGTTCTTTCATGACTCCCATGATAGACGGCGGCTTCATCCACGCTCCGGTCCCTTGAGTCGAGTTGTCTAGTTCTGAAACATCGATTGGCTCATGTTGTAATTAAACTTTAATGAACTTGTAGTATGTCTCTTTGGTTTCGAGAGTCGTTCAACTTAGATGTAATCGATGCTATTAATGTCTTGCTTTTCTCTTCTGATCGTTCTGTTGCATACTTATATATTGCTTATGTATTGTCTGTGAATTGGTACTAACGTTTCGTTTGGCTAGTGCATAGCGATGCCGACGTATGTCGTGTACAAGGGTAAGGTTCCCGGAGTCTACGATGACTGGGAGGAGTGTCGGAGACAGGTTCACCGATTCAGCGGTAACAGTTACAAAGGGTACACCACTAGGGCCGAGGCCGAATCTAGATACGCCCGCTATCTAGCGGGAGAGGGGAGGGAGCGTTGGAGGAACCGGATGAAGACGAGTTTCATCGTGATGATGCTCATCGTGATGACCGCAGCTCTCTTCTATGTGATGGTAGTTTAGATGATCGATATCGACTTGTAATGTGAAGACAGACTCGCTACTCGCGGTCTCAAGACTTGTAATATAATGTTCTATCTTTGTTCGGTGTTTTCAATTCGGAGACTAATATGATGAATTGTATTCGGAGACTAATATGATGAATTGTATTCAAAGACTATACATTTGATGAATCTGTTGTTGATGTGTGCTGTCTATATTTTGTCAAACTATACATTTTGTAACCTGTGCAAAAAACAGAAAATAAAAAAATATAAAAAAACTAATATTCATACTAATGGCGCATCACATGACAGTGCGCCATTAGTATGACAGTGCATACTAATGGCGCATCACTGGGCAGTGTGCCATTAGTATGCCGCGGTTACTAATGGCGCATCCAGAGGTGGTGCGCCATTAGTATGCCAAAGCACCTGGGTATACATGGCCCCTGGGAGGCATACTAATGGCGCACCCTGGCATATACTAATGGCGCACCCGAGGTGCGCCATTAGTATACCAGATACTAATGGCGCACCAGGTGGTGCGCCATTAGTAAAAATTACTAATGGCGTGCTATCAATGGCGCACCACAGATGCGCCATTAATAGCCATAATAGGTGCGCCATTAGTAGGGGTTTTTCTAGTAGTGGGAGGCCCAGCCCAGAATTGCTGTTTTTTGCCTATTTCAGTATTTCGAGGAAACCGAATATCAAACGGAGTCCAAACGGAATGAAACCTTCGGGAACATGATCTTCTCACCGAACGTGATCCAGGAGACTTGGACCCTACTCCAAGAAGTTTCCGGGGAGGTCACGAGGGTGGAGGGCGCGCCCCCCTGCCTCGTGGGCCCCTCGGAGCTCCACCGACATGCTCCTTCCTCCTATATATACCTACGTACCCCCATTAGACCAAGGACGGAGCCAAAAACCTAATTCCACCGCTGCAACTTCCTGTATCCACGAGATCCCATCTTGGGGCCTGTTCTGGAGCTCCGCCGGAGAGGGCATCCATCACGGAGGGCTTCTACATCAACACCATAGCCCTTCCGATGAAGTGTGAGTAGTTTACTTCAGACCTTCGGGTCCATAGCTAGTAGCTATATGGCTTCTTCTCTCTTTTTGGATCTCAATACAATGTTCTCCCCCTATCTCGTGGAGATCTATTCGATGTAATCTTGTTTTTGCGGTGTGTTTGTTGAGACCGATGAATTGTGGGTTTATGATCCAACTTATCTATGAATAATATTTGAATCTTCTCTGAATTCTTTTATGTATGATTGAGTTATCTTTGCAAGTCTCTTCGAATTATCCGTTTGGTTTGGCCAACTAGATTGGTAGTTCTTGCAATGGGAGAAGTGCTTAGCTTTGGGTTCAATCTTGCGGTGTCCTTACTCAGTGACAGAAAGAGTTGCAAGGCACGTATTGTATTGTTGCCATCGAGGATAACAAGATGGGGTATTTATCATATTGCATGAATCTATTCCTCTACATCATGTCATCTTGCTTAAGGCGTTACTCTGTTTTTAACTTAATACTCTAGATGCATGCTAGATAGCGGTCGATGAGTGGAGTAATAGTAGTAGATGCAGGCAGGAGTCGGTCTACTTGTCACGGACGTGATGCCTATATACATGATCATACCTAGATAACCTCATAACTATGCTAAATTCTATCAATTGCTCAACAGTAATTTGTTCACCCATCGTAGAATATCTATGTTCTTGAGAGAAGCCACTAGTGAAACCTATGGCCCCCGGGTCTATTCTCATCATATCAATCTCCATTACTTTATTTTACTTGTTTTGCTTTTACTTTTCACTTTGCATCTTTATACCAAAAATACCAAAAATATTATCTCTATCAGATCTCACTCTCGTAAGTGACTGTGAAGGGATTGATAACCCCTAAGCGTTGGTTGTGAGTTGCTATCGTTTTGTGTAGGTACGAGGGACTTGCACATGACCTCCTACTGGATTGATACCTTGGTTCTCAAAAACTGAGGGAAATACTTACGCTACTGTGCTGCATCACCCCCTCCTCTTCGGGGAAAACCAACGCTAGCTCGAGACGTAGCAAGAAGGATTTCTGGCGCCGTTGCCGGGGAGGCCTACGCCAAGTCAAGTCAAGATTTACTCTCCCGTCAACGAGCCATTTCTGGTGCCGTTGCCGGGGAAGCCTACGCAAAAGTCAACATACCAAGTACCCATCACAATCTCTATCTCTCGCATTACATTATTTGCCATTTGCCTCTCGTTTTCCTCTCCCCCACTTCACCCTTGTCGTTTTATTCAACCTCTCTTTCCCTTTGCCTTTTGTTTGCTCGTGTGTTAGTTTGCTTGCTTGTTCCTCACGATGGCCTTACCTAATTTTGGTGATCTTCACCTTAAAAGGCTAGAAGATATCGAAAACAATGTCAGGAAGTTTATGGTCTTGCAATTTGAGCATAATAATTTCTTTAGTAACGAGCTTAAGGAACAAAAGAGTTTTATGAGTTATATGAATAAAGAGCTCGATGATATGTCCAAAGAATTTGATGGTGTAAGAGCCCAAATTGCTCATCTTGAAAAAATGACCGCTGAAATTTCGGATATGCAAGCCACCTTAGTCAATAAGATGGCCGCTAAACCGAATAACTATGAGAATCAAGATGAAGATCTGAAAGTTATTGATGTGTTCCCTATTAAATCTTTGTTTTGCAATATGAATCTTGATGAATCTGATTATGATCTTCCCTTACCTAGAAGGCGTTCTAAGAATTCTGAGATTTTAGATCCTGATGATGAAATTGATAAAAAAGGGATTGAAAGAAATAAAAATCTAGATATTGCTAAACCCACTATTTTGGATCTCAAGTAATTTAACTATGAAAATTTCTCTTTAATTGATTGTATTTCCTTGTTGCAATCCGTGTTAAATTCTCCTCATGCTTATAGTCAAAATAAGGCCTTTACCGAACACATTGTTGACGCCTTAATGCAATCTTATGAAGAAAAGCTTGAGTTGAAAGTTTCTATCCCTAGAAAACTCCATGATGAATGGGAACCTACAATTAAGATTAAAATCAAAAATTATGAGTTTCATGATTTGTGTGATTTGGGTGCTAGTGTCTCTACTATCCCCAAAGCTTTGTGTGATTTGCTAGATTTCCGTGACTTTGATGATTGCTCTCTAAACTTGCATCTTGCGGATTCCACTATTAAAAAGCCTATGGGAAGAATTAATGATGTTCTTATTGTTGCAAATAGGAATTATGTGCCCGTAGATTTTATCGTTCTTGATATAGATTGCAATCCTTCATGTCCTATTATTCTTGGTAGACCTTTCCTTAGAACGATTGGTGCAATTATTGATATGAAGGAAGGGGATATTAAATTCCAATTTCCCTTGAAGAAGGGCATGGAACAATTTCCTAGAAAGAAAATAAAATTACCATATGAATCTATCATGAGAGCCACTTATGGATTGCCTACCAAAGATGGCAATACCTAGATCTATCCTTGCTTTTATGCCTAGCTAGGGGCGTTAAACGATAGCGCTTGTTGGGAGGCAACCCAATTTCATTTTGTGTTTTTTGTTTTTGGTTTTGTTTAGGAATAAATAATCCATCTAGATTATGTTTAGATGTGGTTTTATCTTTTAATTAGTGTTTGTGCCAAGTTAAACCTATTAGATCTTCTCGGAAGATAGTTATTTGATCTTGCTGTAATTTCCAGAATCTTTGCGCTCAGTGCCCGAATTGTCAAAAATCACCAGAACGTGATAAAATAGTGATTCCAATTGCTTCTGATCAATAAACAAATTTCCCAGGTCGTCTAATTTTGGTAGAGTTTTTTGGGTTCCAGAAGTTTGCGTTAGTAACAGATTACTACAGACTGTTCTGTTTTTGACAGATTCTGTTTTGCGTGTGTTGTTTGCTTATTTTGATGAATCTATGGCTAGTAAAATAGTTTATAAACCATAGAGAAGTTGGAATACAGTAGGTTGAACACAAATACAACTAAAGAACAAGTTCACTACAGTACCTTAAAGTAGTCTTTTGTTTTCTTTCTCTAACGGAGCTCACGAGATTTCTATTGAGTTTTGTGTTGTGAAGTTTTCAAGTTTTGGGTGAATTCTTTTGATGGATTATGGAACAAGGAGTGGCAAGAGCCTAAGCTTGGGGATGCCCATGGCACCCCCAAGATAATCCGAGGACACCAAAAAGTCAAAGCTTGGGGATGCCCCGGAAGACATCCCCTCTTTCGTCCACTTCCATCGGTAATTTACTTGGAGCTATATTTTGATTCACCACATGATATGTGTTTTGCTTGGAGCGTCTTGTATTATTTGTGTCTTTGCTTGTTAGTCTACCACAATCATCCTTGCTGTACACACCTTTTGAGAGAGCCATGTATGAATTGAAATTTGTTAGAATACTCTATGTGCTTCACTTATATCTTTTGAGCTTGATAGTTTACTCTATGTGCTTCACTTATATCTTTTTGAGCGTGATAATTTTTGCTCTAGTGCTTCACCTAGATCTTTTAGAGCACGGTGGTGGTTTGTTTTAAAGAAACTTGATCTCTCATGCTTCACTTAGATTATTTTGAGAGTCATTAATAGCATGGTAATTTGCTTAATGTTAATATACTTGGTATTCAAGATATGTGAAACTTTCTTTTTAGTGGGTTGAATACTAAGATAAGTTTGATGCTTGATAATTGTTTTGAGATATGGAGGTGATAATATCATAGTCGTTCTAGTTGAGTAGTTGTGAATTTGAGAAATACTTGTGTTGAAGTTAGCAAGTCCCGTAGCATGCACGTATGGTTAAAGTTGTGTAACAAATTTGAAGGATGAAGTGTACCTGGCTTGTGCATCCTTATGAGTGGCGGTCGGGGATGAGCGATGGTCTTTTCCTACCAATCTATCCCCCTAGGAGCATGCGCGCAGTACTTGATTTTTGATGACTTCTAAATTTTTGCAATAAGTATATGAGTTCTTTTGACTAATGTTGAGTCCATGGATTATACGCACTTTTACCTTTCTGCCATTTGCTAGCCTCTTCGGTACCGTGCATTGCCCTTTCTCACATTGAGAGTTGGTGCAAACTTCGCTGGTGCATCCAAACCCCGTGATATGATACGCTCTTTCACACATAAACCTCCCTATATCTTCCTCAAAACGGCCACCATACCTACCTATCATGGCATTTCCATAGCCATTCCGAGATATATTGCCATGCAACTTCCATCATCATCATCATGACATGCTTTACTTTTGTCATATTGCCATTGCATGATCTTGTAGTTGATATCGTATTTGTGGCAAAGCCACCATGCATTATTTTTCATACATGTCACTCTTGATTCATTGCACCATCCCGGTACACCGCGGGAGGCATTCATATAGAGTCATATCTTGTTCTAGTATTGAGTTGTAATCATTATGTTGTAATCAATAGAAGTGTGATGATCATCATTATTAGAGCATTGCCCAATCAAAAAAAGAGAGAGAGAGAGAGAAAGGCCAAAAAGAAAAAAGAAAGGCCCCAAAAAAGAGAAAATAAAAAGGGCAATGCTACTATCTCTTTTTCCACACTTGTGCTTCAAAGTAGCACCTTGTTCTTCATGTAGTGAGTCTCATATATTGTGCTTCAAAGTAGCACCATGATTTTCATATAGTGAGTCTCATAAGTTGTCTTGTTCATACTAGTGGGAATTTTTCATTATAGAACTTGGCTTGTATATTCCAATGATGGGCTTCCTCAAAATGCCCTAGGTCTTCATGAGCAAGCAAGTTGGATGCACACCCACTAGTTTTCTTTTGTTGAGCATTCTTAGCTCTAGTGCATCCGTTGCATGGCAATCCCTACTCCTTGCATTAACATCAATTGATGGGCATCTCCATAGCTCATTGATTAGCCTCGTTGATGTGAGACTTTCTCCTTTTTTGTCTTCTCCACACAATCCCCATCATCATATTCTATACCACCCATAGTGCTATGTCCATGGCTCGCGCTCATGTATTGCGTGAAGGTTGAAAAAGTTTGAGATTATTTGAGTATGAAACAATTGCTTGGCTTGTCATCGGGGGTATAGAAGTTGGGAACATCTTTGTGTGACGAAAATGAAGCATAGCCTAATTATATGATTTTGTAGGGATGAACTTCCTTTGGCCATGTTATTTTGAGATGACATAATTGTTTGATTAGTATGCTTGAAGTATTATCATTTTTATGTCAATATGAACTTTTGTCTTGAACCTTTCGGATCTGAATATTCATACCATGATTAAGAAGACTTACATTGAAATTATGCCAAAGTATCACTCCGCATCAAAAATTCTCTTTTTATCATTTACCTACTCGAGGACGAGCAGGAATTAAGCTTGGGGATGCCTGATACGTCTCCAACGTATCTATAATTTTTGATTGCTCCATGCTACTTTATCTACTGTTTTGGACTATATTGGGCTTTATTTTCCACTTTTATATTATTTTTGGGACTAACCTATTAACCGAAGGCCCAACCCAGAATTGCTGTTTTTTTGCCTATTTCAGTATTTCGAGGAAACAGAATATCAAACGGAGTCCAAATGGAATGAAACCTTCGGGAACGTGATCTTCTCACCGAACGTGATCCAGGAGACTTGGACCCTACTCCAAGAAGTTTCCGAGGAGGTCACGAGGGTGGAGGGCGCGCCCCCCTTGGCGCGCCCCCCTGCCTCGTGGGCCCCTCGGAGCTCCACCGACGTGCTCCTTCCTCCTATATATACCTACGTACCCCCATTAGACCAAGGACGGAGCCAAAAACCTAATTCCACCGCCGCAACTTCCTGTATCCACGAGATCCCATCTTGGGGCCTGTTCCGGAGCTTCACCGGAGAGGGCATCCATCACGGAGGGCTTCTACATCAACACCATAGCCCTTCCGATGAAGTGTGAGTAGTTTACTTCAGACCTTCGGGTCCATAGCTAGTAGCTAGATGGCTTCTTCTCTCTTTTTGGATCTCAATACAATGTTCTCCCCCTATCTCGTGGAGATCTATTCGATGTAATCTTGTTTTTGCGGTGT
This sequence comes from Triticum dicoccoides, assembly GCF_002162155.2. Classification (NCBI taxonomy): domain Eukaryota; kingdom Viridiplantae; phylum Streptophyta; class Magnoliopsida; order Poales; family Poaceae; genus Triticum; species Triticum dicoccoides. The sequence continues at coordinate 755,825,882 of NC_041382.1, forward strand.
GTTTGTTGAGACCGATGAATTGTGGGTTTATGATCCAACTTATCTATGAATAATATTTGAATCTTCTCTGAATTCTTTTATGTATGATTGAGTTATCTTTGCAAGTCTCTTCGAATTATCCGTTTGGTTTGGCCAACTAGATTGGTAGTTCTTGCAATGGGAGAAGTGCTTAGCTTTGGGTTCAATCTTGCGGTGTCCTTACTCAGTGACATAAAGAGTTGCAAGGCACGTATTGTATTGTTGCCATCGAGGATAACAAGATGGGGTATTTATCATATTGCATGAATCTATTCCTCTACATCATGTCATCTTGCTTAAGGCGTTACTCTGTTTTTAACTTAATACTCTAGATGCATGCTGGATAGCGGTCGATGAGTGGAGTAATAGTAGTAGATGCAGGCAGGAGTCGGTCTACTTGTCACGGACGTGATGCCTATATACATGATCATACCTAGATAACCTCATAACTATGCTAAATTCTATCAATTGCTCAACAGTAATTTGTTCACCCACCGTAGAATATCTATGCTCTTGAGAGAAGCCACTAGTGAAACCTATGGCCCCCGGGTCTATTCTCATCATATCAATCTCCATTACTTTATTTTACTTGTTTTGCTTTTACTTTTCACTTTGCATCTTTATACCAAAAATACCAAAAATATTATCTCTATCAGATCTCACTCTCGTAAGTGACCGTGAAGGGATTGATAACCCCTAAGCGTTGGTTGCGAGTTGCTACCGTTTTGTGCAGGTACGAGGGACTTGCGCGTGACCTCCTACTGGATTGATACCTTGGTTCTCAAAAACTGAGGGAAATACTTACGATACTGTGCTGCATCACCCCTCCTCTTCGGGGAAAACCAACGCTAGCTCGAGACGTAGCAGTGTACCACGTTGTTCGGATGTTTGTTGTGTTGCATTGCATGCTGGGGCGCGCTTGCGTGGTCCATAGATGGACCTGGTTGCGCCGTCCTTTGGGTGCGAGCCCTCGCATGGGTCGTGTCTTTTATTGTGAGCGGCGTTGTATGCCGCCCTGTGTTGGTAGAGGGGTCATCTATCCGACCAAGTGGCTGCTTTGATATTTGGTTGTGGGGGTTCTGAGGCCTCCTCATCGAATTCGGGTAGCAGCTTCCGCTTTGGGTAGCTTTTGGAGGGGCGATTGTCGCCGTACCTTGCTGCAGTGCTGAGTATTTTACTCCATCTGAATTGGAGTGTGTCTTGCGTGACCTTGAGCCTTTGTTTCTGCTTTTTCAGGCTCCTCGCGGTGGCAACAAGCCTTTTACGGGCAGTCTATTGCTCCAGGTGTTTGTCCGGCGTTATGTCGTCCGGACCATTATCCTTGATAGGATTTGTTTGTTCGGTTTGATTATCCGGATTGCCGTTATCCGGCAGCGGTTCGCCCTGCTCCAGCGCTGGGTCTGTGTGATTGCTATTTCTATCGAGGCGGGATTTGGGGTGGCGCTTGCATCGCCGTTTTGACTGCTTTTCGAGGGAACAAGCCTTCGGTGCGTCCTTCCGCTCCTTCGGATTCGATAGGCAGGGGCGCGGAGGGTTCAGAGTCCGAAGAGGAGTCACGGGTCTCGCAGAGTACGGGGCTGGTGTTTGGCTCAATCGCCGTTGGGGTTGCAGCCCCCGAGGTGGCGTCCAACCGCCCATCCTCGATCGGCGCAGTTGGGTCCGAATTAAGGATCGGAGCCGATGCGGATGCGGCCTCCAGGGCACTGTTCGGCGGCAGAGCTAGATCATGCTCGTCGTGACAGTGCGGCGCACTCGACAGTGGCTCGAATCCGTCAAAGATCAAGTCCCCGCGGATGTCAGCCGTGTAGTTTAAATTTCCAAATCCGACCTGAGGGCCAGGGGCGTACCTTTCGATCTGCTCCAGACGGCCAAGCGAATTGGCCCGCAGTGCAAAGCCACCAAAGACGAAGATCTGTCCAGGGAGGAAGGTCTCACCCTGGACTGCATCGCCATTGATGATTGTAGGAGCCATCGGGCCTGAGGGCGACGGCACAGAGGAACTCTCAATGAAAGCACCAATGTCGGTGTCAAAACCGGCGGATCTCGGGTAGGGGGTCCTGAACTGTGCGTCTGGGCCGGATGGTAACAAGAGGCAAGGGACACGAAGTTTTACCCAGGTTTGGGCCCTCTCGATGGAGGTAAAACCCTACGTCCTGCTTGATTAATATTGATGATATGGGTAGTACAAGAGTAGATCTACCGCGAGATCAGGGAGGCTAAACACTAGAAGCTAGCCTATGGTATGATTGTTGATGTGTATGTTGTCCTACGGACTAAAACCCTCTGGTTTATATAGACACCGGGTAGGGTTAGGGTTACATAGAGTCGGTTACAATGGTAGGAGATCTTCACATCCGTATCGCCAAGCTTGCCTTCCACGCCAAGGAAAGTCCCTTCTGGACACGGGACGGAGTCTTCAATCTTGTATCTTCATAGTCCAGGAGTCCGGCTGAAGGTATAGTTCAGCTATCCGAACACCCCGTAATCCAGGACTCCCTCAGGCACCCTCATAGTATGGGGCGAGTGATTCCAGTCGACTCCAGAGAACCGGGCTTTGATGCGAGATCTATTCTCGTTCAGGGCTTGGTCGACAGAAACAGAGCTCACTGAGAGGGTCATGAAAGAGATCTACCAACCAGCAGCAGGGTGCGTGTCTGAGGTTCGGAGTGCTTCAACAGAGCCATCAAGGCTGCAGTGATTCCCCCCAACTTCAGGTTGGCGACTGGAGTCAGTAAGTTCACTGGTGAGTCCAAGACTGATACTTGGCTTGAAGGCTACCGAGTGGCTATCCAGATTGGTGGCGGTAATGATGGGGTGGCCATGAAACACCTTCCTCTGATGTTGGAGGGCTTGGCTAGAGCATGGCTGAATCGGGTAGCACCAAGCAGTATTTATACTTGGGAAGATCTTGCCCGAATATTTGTCAGAACATTCGAAGGTACTTGCAAACGGCCGGCATGGTTGACCGAATTACAGTGTTGCATTCAGAAACCGAATGAGTCTTTGAGGGATTATATCCAGAGATGGATCACATTGCATCACACGGTGGAGAATGTGTCTGATCACCAGGAAATTTGTGCCTTTAAAGAAGGCGTCAAGTATCGGGAGTTGAATATGAAATTCGGTCGGACAGGAGATATGACTCTGACTCGGATGATGGAAATTGCCACCAAATATGCCAACGGTGAAGAAGAAGACCGACTCCGGAGTGGCAAGCACAAAACAATCACCCATGAAACCGGAGGAGGAAACTCCAGTCGGAAGCAGAAGCGCAAAGCCGAGCCAGCTGCTCCTGGTGAAGCCTTAGCCGTGAGTCAAGGAAAGTTCAAGGGGAAGCCCAAGGGACCGTGGAACCCCAAGAAAGTAAAAGATCAAGATGGGAATGATGTGCTGGATTTGCCATGCCACATCCACACCAAAAAAGATGAAGAGGGTAATTTCATTTACCCGAAGCATACCACTCGGCAGTGTCGACTCCTAATCCAACAATTCTGAGAGAAACAGCCCAAGGAAAAGGAGAAAGAAGCAGACAAGGTTGAGGATGATTAAGAGGATGGCGATGGTTATCCCCATGTGAATTCCACTCTGATGATTTTCGCTGACGTTGAGAGTAAAAGTTGATTGAAAGTCATCAACAGAGAAGTGAACATGGTCGCTCCGGTGACACCCAGTTATTTAAAGTGGTCCAAGACTGCATTACATTTGACCAGTCCGATCACCCAGCGCACATAGCCACCCCTGGGAGGCAAGCGTTGGTGGTCGACCCAATAGTCGAAGGCACCCGACTGACTAAGGTTCTGATGGATGGTGGCAGTGGCCTGAATATACTGTATGCAGAGACGTTGAAAGGAATGGGCATTCCGATGTCCAGACTCAGTGAAAGTAATATGAGTTTCCATGGGGTCATTCCTGGCAAGAAGGCTGCATCACTCGGCCAGATTGCTCTCGACGTGGTTTTCGGTGATTCCAAGAATTACCGCAGAGAAAAGTTGACATTTGAGGTTGTGGATTTCCAGAGTGCCTATCATGCTATTCTGGGCAGGCTGGCTTATGCACGCTTTATGGCTCGACCATGTTACGTGTACCTCAAATTGAAAATGCCTGGTCCCAAAGGGGTGATCACTATCACTGGTAGTCGGAAGAAGGCGGAAGAGTGCTTCAAAAAGGGCTCAAAGATCGCCGATGCACAGATGGTCGTAGTAGAATTGCAAGAATATCAAAAAAATGCAGATCCGAGTGATTTGTTGTGAGCCAAGAAGCCCGCCACGGATTCAACATTCCAGTCGTCTGGCGAAACAAAGTTGATTCACATTCACCCGACAGATCCCAATGCTTCTCCGACTCACATTTCAACGACACTCGACTCCAAATAGGAAGAAGCGCTCACCCAGTTCCTCCGTGAGAACTAGGACATCTTTGCATGGAAACCTTCGGACATGCTAGGTGTTCCCAAGGGACTGGCCGAGCACCATTTGCGAGTCGACCCAAAAGTGAAACCAGTCAAAGAACATCTTCGACGGTCCGCCGTACAGAAGAGGAAGGCAATCGGTGAAGAGGTGGCTCAACTTTTGGCAGCTGAGTTTATCCATGAGATTTACCACTCTGAGTGGTTAGCCAATGTTGTCATGGTCCCAAAGAAGGACGACTCACTTCGCATGTGCATTGACTTCAAACATATCAATCGGGCCTGCCCGAAAGATCACTTTTCTCTCCCTCGCATCGACCAGATAGTCGACTCGACTGCGGGGTGCGAGTGTTTGTCCTTTTTGGATGCCTACTCCGGGTACCACCAGATCCGCCTGTATGGACCCGACGAGATAAAAACAGCTTTCATCACCCCATTTGGGTGCTTCTGTTATGTCACTATGCCATTCGGTTTGAAGAACGATGGAGCCACATTCATGCGGATGATTCAGAAGTGCCTGCTCACTCAGATCATTCGGAATGTGGAAGCATACATGGATGACATTGTGGTCAAGTCACGTAAAGGTTCCGACCTACCGACTGACCTTGCTGAAACCTTTGGCAACCTCAGAAGGTATGATATCAAGCTTAATCCATCAAAGTGCACGTTTGGAGTTCCGGGCGGAAAATTACTCGGTTTTCTCGTTTCCGAACGAGGGATCGATGCTAACCCAGAGAAAGTGGGTGCTATACTCCGGATGAAACGCCTTGTGCGTGTGCATGATGTCCAGAAGCTTACTGGTTGTTTGGCCGCCCTAAGTTGATTCATTTCTCGCCTCGGTGAAAAGGCACTGCCTCTTTACCGACTGATGAAGAAATCAGATAAGTTCGAGTGGACTCCTGAAGCTGATGCAGCATTTGCAGAGCTAAAAGCCCTGCTTTCCACCCAGCCGGTGCTTGTTGCCCCAATCAGCAAAGAGCCTTTACTGCTTTATATAGTAGCCACTGGACAAGTCGTCGGTACAGTACTTACGGTCGAGCGGGAAGAAGAGGGAAAAGCTTATAAACTTCAGTGCCCGGTTTATTATATTTCTGAAGTTCTGACTCCGTCAAAGCAGAGATATCCACACTATCAGAAGCTTGTTTATGGGATTTACATGACCACAAAGAAGGTTGCACACTATTTCTCTGATCACTCTGTTATAGTCGTCAGCGACGCTCCATTGTCGGAGATTCTGCACAACAGAGATGCAACTGGTCGAGTGGCAAAGTGGGCGATTGAACTCCTTCCCTTAGATGTCAAGTTTGAGGCAAAGAAAGCTATCAAGTCCAAGCAATAGCAGATTTCCTCGCCGAGTGGATCGAACAGCAGCTGCCGACTCAAGTTCACTCAGAGCACTGGACCATGTTCTTTGATGGGTCCAAAATGCTGAATGGTTCTGGTGCTGGGGTGGTACTGGTATCCCCCCGAGGAGACAAGCTCAGATACGTCCTCCAGATTCACTTCGATTCCTCCAATAACGAAGCAGAATATGAAGCACTCCTATATGGGTTACGTATGGCCATTTCACTCGGCGTCCGTCGCCTTATGGTTTACGGCGACTCAGATTTGGTGGTCAATTAAGTGATGAAAGAATGGGATGTTAGAAGCCCAGCCATGACTGGTTACTGCAATGCGGTGAGGAAGTTGGAAAAGAAGTTTGAGGGGTTAGAGCTCCATCACATACCCCGTCTGAAAATTCAAGCAGAAGATGACTTGGGAAAGATAGGTTCCAAGAGAGAAGCTATTCCCAGCAATGTGTTTTTGGAACATATTCACACACCAACAGTCCAAGAAGATCCTTTTACTGAAGAGCCCCCGCAGCCTAAGAGCGCCACAGATCCGACTGAAGTCGAGGTCCCAGCCGTGGTCGACCTAATCATGGAGGTTCTGGTCATTACTCCCGACTGGACAGTGCCGTGCGTATATCCTCAGAAAGGAACTCCCAGAGGACGAAGAAGCGGCTCGGCAGATCATCCGTCGATCCAAGGCCTTTACTGTGATAAGAGGACAATTGTTCAAGGAAAGTGTGACTGGAGTCGGTCAGAGATGCATAACGCCAGAAGAAGGTCGAATGATCCTCAACGACATCCACTCGGGAACCTGTGGTCACCATGCGTCCTCTCGGGCCATCGTGGCTAAAGCATACCGAGCCGGATTCTATTGGCCACGAGAAAATGAAATGGCGAAAGATATAGTCGACAGATGTGAAGGCTGCCAATTTTACTCAGACATGTCTCACAAGCCAGCGTCAGCCCTGAAGACCATTCCCCTCGTCTGGCCCTTTGCTGTTTGGGGATTGGATATGGTTGGACCACTGAGATATGGTAGGAGTGGCTTCACTAATGTGCTCGTGGCAGTTGACAAGTTTACCAAATGGATCGAAGCTAAACCTATCAAGAGTCTTGAAGCCAGCACCGCTGTCAGTTTTATCAGAGAATTGACATTCAGATATGGAGTTCCACACAGCATCATCACTAACAATGGGTCGAACTTCGATTCTGATGAGTTTAGAGTTTTCTGCGCTTCTCAAGGCACACGAGTCGACTATGCTTCAGTCGCTCATCCGCAGTCGAACGGACAAGCAGAAAGAGCGAATGTCCTAATTCTCAAAGGACTGAAACCCCGACTGATGCGTGATCTCAAACATGCAGCAGGCGCTTGGGTCGATGAACTTCCGTCAGTTCTTTGGGGTTTGAGGACAACTCCCAATCGATTGACTGGACAAACTCCTTTCTTTTTGGTCTATGGAGCCGAAGCTGTTCTACCAAGTGACCTGTTCCACAACGCACCCTGCGTCGAGCTCTTCTCCAAAGAGGAAGCAGAGCAGGCCCGGTAGGATTCAGTCGACCTCTTAGAGGAGGAAAGAGAGATGGCCTTGATCCGGTCGACCATTTATCAGCAAGACTTGCGTCGATTCCACGCCAGAAACGTGAGGGGTCGAACCTTTCAAGAAGGAGACCTGGTTCTTCGAGTGGATCAACAGAAACCACAAAAGCTCGCCCCGGCTTGGGAAGGCCCCTTCATCGTCACCAAAGTTCTCCACAATGGAGCATACCATCTTTACAACGTTGAGCATCAGAAGGACGAGCCACGGGCTTGGAACGCGGAGCTGCTTCGCCCCTTTTATACTTAAGCACTCGTTCGAATAAAATGTAATAAGAAGTACCTTTGTAATTTGTTCATCAAAGACAAGAGCTTTTCGGTCTTCTCGCACGATTGTTGTTGTTTTTATTTACCTCCGAAATCCCCCAGTGGATGGGCTTAGCCGCGAATTCGTTTCGCCTAAGTTCGAAAGAAAATCCTACCGAGTGATGAGCAAGCCTTTCACTCGGGAGGCTTAGCCGTGAATCCGTTTCGCCTAAGCTCGAAAGAAAATCCTACCGAGTGGTGAGCAATCCTCCCACTCGCACGCTTAGCTGCAGTCCAGTACTCGCCTAAGTTTGTAAAATCCTACCGAGTGGTGAGCAATCCTCCCACTTGGAGGCTTAGCTGCAGTCCAGTACTCGCCTAAGTTTGTAAAATCCTACCGAGTGGTGAGCAATCCTCCCACTCGGGGGCTTAGCTGCAGTCCAGTACTCGCCTAAATTTGTAAAATCCTACCGAGTGGTGAGCAATCCTCCCACTCGGGGG
>NC_041382.1:755834476-755835252 GCF_002162155.2 Triticum dicoccoides
TAAAATCCTACCGAGTGGTGAGCAATCCTCCCACTCGGAGGCTTAGCTGTAGTCCAGTACTCGCCTAAGTTTGTAAATTCCTACTGAGTGGTGAGCAATCCTCCCACTCGGGGGCTTAGCTACAGTCCAGTACTCGCTAAGTTGGTAAAATCCTACCGAGTGGCGAGAAATCCTCCCACTTGGGGGCTTAGCTGCAGTTCAGTACTCGCCTAAGTTTGTAAAATCCTACTGAGTGGTGAGCAATCCTCCCACCACTACAAAAAAAAGACACACCCGTGACATTTTGGGATGAACGAATTTTTTTCTGTCATACATATGACACTTCTATGACGATAATTGTGACAAAACCCGGTATCATCATAGATGTGGTGGGATCCTACTTCTATGACAAAAAATCATGACAGAAAATGGGCTTTTCGTCCTGGGCGGGCCGGAGACGCAGCTGCATGACATTCTTTGGGCTGTCCATGACGGAAAAAACCGTGGTAGAAGCGAGGGGGAGGAAAATTTCGGGGAGTTCCCGGTTACGGTGGGAGGTCGGGGGCCGAGCGATGCACGTTTCTCTCGTACACGTACGCGCGTGTGTGCGAGGCATTGGCTCTAACTGAACCCGAGCGAGGCGTTAGGCTCTAACTGAACCCGATCGATTGCACTGTAGGCTACGCGTTACTGAACCCAAGCGATCGATCGATGGCTGTTAACTGAACCCGATCGAGTGATTCCTTCGCCACTGCTGGTAACTGAAGCCGATCGATGGGATGAATAGTGAGCGTTGC
>NC_041382.1:755835644-755838940 GCF_002162155.2 Triticum dicoccoides
TGGATGAACAGTAGACGGTGGAGGGGTGCCCGTGGAGGGGTGGTTGAACAGGACCCCGTGGTGTGGAGGGCTGGATGAACAGTAGACGGTGGAGGGGTGGTTGAACAGTAGCCGGTGGAGTAGCGCGCGGTGGAGGCTGGATGAACAGGAGCCCGTGGATGAACAGTCGCAGTTTGAGGCTGGAGCAGGTCGACGGTGGATGAACAGTAGCCCGTGGAGGCTGGAGGGGGTCGACGATGGAGATGAACAGTATCCTGCGGAGTCCCGTTTTGCGGTACGCCACACCCCTCCCGATGAACAGGACCCCCGTTTCGACCGTAGCGCTCCAACACAAGTCCGTCTCCTCCGTTTTGCGGTATGCCACACCCGTCCCGATCAACAGGACCCCCGTTTCGACCGTAGGAGGTCCGTTTCCTCTGTTTTGCGGTACGCCAGACCCCTCCCGATGAACAGGATCCCGTTTCGAACGTGGCCGGTTGAACACAAGGCCGTTTCCTCCGTTCTGCGGTACGCCAGGCCTCGTTTCCATCGCTTGTTCCGTCCAAGCCCTCCCGATGAACACGACGCATTCCATTGCCTCCCCATGAACACGACGCATTCCGTTGCCTCCCAATGAACACGACGACGATGCTGTTTCTCCGTTCCGACCCAGCCATGTACACGAGCCCTGGCCGTACGTATGCGCGAGTAGGCGTTCGAGACCCCGCCCGTATGTACACATACGTGGCTGTATTTTCTTTCTTGCACCCTGGCCGTTGTACGTACGTGTAAATGCTACGTGCACGCCTCTACTACGACATGTGCGCGCCTCTACTACGACACGTGCGCGCCTCTACATCAACTAGTATGTACGTACACGTTCGCGACCAGAATGACAATGCTACGTACGCTTCGACCAGGTGGGTCCCGACTGTCAGGCACTTCCTTGCCTGCGAAGATGTAGCTGGTGGGTCCCAGCAGTCAGGGGGAAACGTTTTTTTCGCAAAATACGGTGGCCCATCCGGTGGGTCCCGCTGTCAGGTGGAGGAATAATTATTTTGCACGGAATAAGGAGGCACTTCCTTGCTGTGGCCGTGGACCCAGCTGTCAGCCTCTCCATGTACAGTCCACGTCCTATGGAAGCCGTTCCTTGACCATGTTGACCACGCCGCACCGAGAGCACCAGGGCGGTGGACGATGGCGAGGCCTAGGAAGGGGACGACGCAGAGCTGGGGAAGACGCGGCAGTGGATGCCCATGCATAGAGGAGTACGAGGGTTCACTGGTTCACTGCGGTGTGAGGCTACTGTCGCCGTAGAATAACAAGGGGTGTGGGTGAGTAGAGGGATGGCCTGGCCAGCGGTGGGAGTAGTAGGGGGCGGTGAGGCCTCCGCCGCATCGCAGCCGGCCACGAGATGCAGGAGCACGAGGCACGACCGGCGCTGGTTTGGGCGGCTGGAGCAAGAAGACCAGAGGTTGAAGAAGCACTACGGCCGTTGGATGGACATCGTACGGTCACTGGAGCTAGAATCGTGCATATTGACTAAGTTGACAAAGCCCTCCGTCCTCGTCAACTTAGTAGGCCCACAAGTGAGCCTCCCACCAAGGTGGGTCCCAGCTAGCAGGGGGGTATTCATTTTTTTGAGCGTAATAAGGAGGCACTTCCTTGCGTGCGAAGATATAGCTGGTGGGTCCGAGCTGTCAGCGGCGGTAACGTTTTTTTTGTGAAATACAGAGGCCCTTTCAGTGGGTCCCTGATGTCAGGGGGGAATCATTGTTTTGCGTGTAATAAGGAGGCATTTCCTTGTGTGCGGCCGTGGACCCAGCTGTCGGCCTCTCCACGTATAGTCCACTTCAGATGCATGTCGGTCGTTGACCACGTTGACCACGCCGCGCCGAGAGCACCAGGGCGGTGGACGACAGTGAGGCCTAGGAAGGGGACGACACGGAGGCAGGGAAGACTCGGCAGTTTTTTCCCACGCGAAGGGGAGTACGACTATACGAGGGTTTACTGGTTCGTCTGCCGTCGCCGGAGAATAACAACAGGTGTGGGTGAGTAGAGGGATGGCTAGGCCAGCGATGGGAGTACGGTCGGGCGGTGAGGCCTGCGCGGCAGCACAGCCGGCCATGAGGAGGAGGGAGCAGGCAGTCCCGCCGGCGCTTGTTTGAGCGGCTGGAGCAGGAAGAGCGGAGATTGAAGAAGCATGACGGCCGTTGGATGGACATCCAATAGTCAGTGCTTGTGCGTCAACCTTTTTTAGGAAAGCCTCAAATCCGTGGAAAACAACATACAACCCATCTGCCATTATTTCTAATAATTTACAGCCCATTTGCTAATTCTTAAGGTTTTTTTGGAGCCCATATTCTTTTTGTTAGCATTACAGCCCATATTGTGGCCACAGTTAAAAAATTAACGAAATTTTGCATATTTCGGTGCGGTCCGAACTATTTTTAATCCCGAAATTTCGACTCACATTCAAACTGATTTAAAAAATAAATGTATATCAATATAAAATCCAACAAATTCTCCATGCATAAAAATTAATGTAATTAGAATCTCGAAATGAAAAAAAGAAGATATTTTAAACTAAATGCTGGTTTGATGTGTTTTAAAAATGTACATCCCATTTCTCATTACTGATGGGCCATTTTCTCGGCCAGCCGAATGAAGCTCTCCTCGTCTTGAAAGATTTGCAGCCCAACAGGCCTGACAAAGCGACTTACTTGGCAAATCACAAAAAAACTGGGCTGTGGCCGTGGACCTAGTTGTCAGCCTCTCCATGTACAGTACTCTTCCAATGGAAGTCGGTCGTTGACCACATTGACCACATCGCGCCGAGAGCACTAAGGCGGTGGACGACGGCAAGGCTAGGAAGGGGACGACGCGGCAGTGGATGCCCATGCGGAGTGGAGTACGAGGGTTCACTGGTTCGGCTACGGTGTGAGGCTGCCGTCGCCGCAGAATAACAGGGGGTGTGGGTGAGTAGAGGGATAGCATGGGCCAGCGGTGGGAGTAGTAGGGGCGGTGAGGCCTCTGCGGCATCATAGCCGGCCATGAGAGGCAGGAGCACGCGGCACGACCGGCGCAGCTTTGGGCGGCTGGAGCAAGAAGACCAGAGGTTGAAGAAGCACTACGGCCGTTGGATGGACATCGTATGATCACTGGAGCTAGAATCGTTCATATTGACTAAGTTGACAAAGCCCTCCATCCTCGTCAACTTAGTAGGCCCACAAGTCAGCCTCCCACCAGGTTGGGTCCCAGCTAGCAGGGGGAGTATTCATTTTTCTGTGCGTAATAAGGAGGCACTTCCGGTGGGT
>NC_041382.1:755839109-755904365 GCF_002162155.2 Triticum dicoccoides
GGGTCCCAGCAGTCAGGGGCAAACCTTTTGTTTCGCAAAATACGGTGGCCCGTCCGGTGGGTCCCAGCAGTCAGGGGGAAAATGGTTTTTCCGCGAAATACTGGTGGCCCATCTAGTGGGTCCCTGCTGTCAGGTGGAGGAATAATTATTTTGCGCGTAATAAGGAGGCACTTCCTTGCGGCTGCCGTGGACCCAACTGTCAGCCTCTCCACGCATAGTACTCTTCCGATGGAAGTCGGTCGTTGACCACATTGACCACGCCGCGCCGAGAGAACCACGGCGGTGGACGACGACGAGGCCTAGGAAGGGGACAACACGGAGCCGGGGAAGACGCGGCAGTGGCTGCCCACGCGAAGAGGAGTACGAGGGTTCACTGGTTCGGCTGCGGTGTGAGGCTGCCGTCGCCGCAGAATAACAGGGGGAGTGGGTGAGTGGAGGGATGGCCTGGCCAGCGGTGGGAGTAGTATGGGGACGGTGAGGCCTCCGCGGCAGCACAGCCGGCCACAGGAGTCAGGAGCATGCGGCACGACCAGCGCTGCTTTGGGCAGCTGGGGCAAGAAGACCAGAGGTTGAAGAAGCACTACGACCATTGGATGGACATCGTTGACCACGCCGCGCCGAGAGCACCAGGGCGGTGGACGACGGTGAGGCCTACAAAGGGAACGACACAGAGCTGGGGAAGACACGACAGTGGCTGCCCACGCGGTGGAGAGTACGAGGGTTGACTGGTTCGGCTGCCGTCACCGGAAAATAACAGGAGGTGTGGGTGAGTAGAGGGATAGACAGGCCAGGGATGCGAGTATGATGGGGCCGTGAGGCCTTCCCGGCAGCACTACCGGCCACGGGAGGCGGGAGCAGGCGGTTCCGACGGCGCTGGTTTGGGCGGCTGGGGCAGGAAGATCAGAGACTGAAGAAGCACGATTGCGGTTAGATTGACATCTAACGGTCTGACGCTGGTAGAGTCGATTGTTGACTAAGTTTCTTTTTTGAGAAACCTTGTGTACGCATGAACTTAGTAGGCCCACAAGTCAGCCTCCAAATCTGTGGCAGACAACATAAAGCCCATTTGCTATTTTTTTATAATTTGCAGCCCATTTGCTAATTCTTAAGTAATTTATTACAACCCATTTTCTGCCCAGGACCACAGTCAAAAAGTCCAACCTTATTTTGCATATTTCGGTGGAGTCCGAACTGTTATAATCCCGAAATGATAAACATTTTTTAAGAACTTATTGATTTGCCAAAAAAATCATTTTGTTTTTGTAAGCAAATAAGACGTGGGACAATTTAGTTGGTTTAAGGGAAAACCAGTGGTAAAAAAATCAGCGTTGGGTGGGAAAAAACAACAAAAATAAGGATGTAAATATGAAAAGGGAATTTTATGTGTTTTCAATATAATGATACGTGTATATGAACTAGTAAAACTATAGGTTGAGATTAGAAAACGGATGTAGGACATGCGTTTCAAGAGGAAAATAGAACTGGGATGTGTGTTTGATTCAGTAAAAAAAACTGCTTGTGGATGTTGTAAGACAAAATATAACTAACGCTGGCGGGCCAGAGGCCAGTAGATACCTGCTGGATCTTTGTGCCCCGTTGTCGTCATGGGCTGGGCATGTTAAAAACAAAACAACCCTGGGCAATCTACAACCCAGTTGAAACTTGCTCGACCTGAAAAAACAAGATACGTGCTCAATAAACGATTGAATTCTGCAAGTACAAACTGATAACTGGGATGCAGGACGGATATTGTTTTTTTATCGTGATAATAAGTGCATGCACTTGTTTCAAAAAAAACGGAGAACTGGGAATTCGAACGGCGGGTGCTTATGCTACCCATCAAATAAAAATCAGGTGCCTGAAAATTCGTTTCGAAACAAATGATTCAGCTTTATATCCACACTGACCCTCGACATGATGGTTGGAAGCAAATGCAAGTTCATACCAAAAGATCGTTAACAACAATACCAACTTGCGGACGACAAGGTAGTACAACTACCAATACCAAACTAACTTATAATCTTTTTACTCCTGGCCCTAGTGTTCGTCTGGTAGAAAATCTTGCAGAGGACCAGCTCCCGCTCCTTCTCTTGCTCCAGGTCCTCGAGGTGGTACTGGTGCATCACCCAGTTGGTCCTTTGCTGGTCAAAGTTCTTGTTGGTGTGCAGCACCAGAACCTTTTTTGCTGCCCGTCTGCCGGCCATTGACCATCACCGGCAAGGTATTGCCGGTCTTGTGCCACATCGCGTGCATGCCGCACTCCGACTGTATCTTGCGACGCTTCCACGCGCCCCTTTTGAACGCCCTGGAATTGCGCTGGAAGAAATGCTTCCTTAGTCCACTCAGTGTGATACCTGCAGTATTGTGGAATACATGTTTTAGTGTACCTAGTTGGCATTTTCATAACATCTTTGGCACGTTGCAGTCACTTGTTTCACTTTTTATTAACTGTCAAATTGTAATTGCTTCACCAGGTCTGTGTCTAAAAAGAAAAATAGAGCTATAAACAAAGGAATACGTTTGTGCAAGTAGACGGCCAATCAGTGTCTTACCTGGAAGTTTCTTAGGTTGGGTGTAACATATGCCGTGCTCGCTGTCGATGGTTGGTATGAACAAATCAATGAGAGACTGAAATCTCGCGCTGTCAGCACTCACTTTGGCCTCAAGGTGCTCGATCAGCTCCTGATCCGTGGGATCGAACTTGATGCCAGCCGGCAGCACGGGCCAATCCTTCTTCGACTTGCATCGGTAACTCCAGTTATATGGTACTCAATGTATGATCAATCGACTGTTTTAAGTGAATGATGAAAGATTTCGACAGATAAGTGGTACTCCAAATCTGAAGTCCAGAATACCCGAACACGCTGCCGGGATTCCTGTGTCACCTCACGCGCAGCGTGTTGTCACGTCAATTCAATGTGTGGACATGATGAATAATTTGACCGACGTATACTAGTACTGCTACTATACTACTTACTAGTCGTATTTAGTGCCACGATTTATACATAGGTTTAACTAACAAGTACGCACTTGAAGCCTAACTGATATATCTATCCTTCAAACCAGAGGAGTGCTTCAAACTAACAACAGTACATAATATCCAACAAAAGAGGGTCATGTTACAGCAGCAGAATAATGGCTCAGTCTAGATATCAGCACAAATCAAGTTGTGCATATCTGCTGTTGGCATGAACCACATCACCGCATGTCGGGTTTGCAAAAGCCATCCATCGCATGGAAGCTTGATGCCTTTCACACACTGAAGATTATCTGGCAACAAGCTGTGTTGACGAATCTCTGGATATGGTGATTCATGAAATCCATGGTATGATGTGTAAACACAGCCCCCCCTCGCGAATGGAAGTTGCATAGCACAGTAATCATCGCCGGTGATATGATAGATGATTGGTTGGATGATCGGATAATTGAGCCCGAGGAATAAGAAGTGGTTGCCGAGGCTGTAAACCCGTCTCCAATTGAATACGCCTAGCCCAACGGAGCTGTGATCTTTCTCGAACACGAAGCAGCCATAGCCATCAATGTCACGAACGCCCCACACATTGTACTGCATGTGGTTTGATGTAATGGTTTGGTCAATTTGGTACGTGTGAATGAGCATCAAATGACCGCCGTCAGCTGAACGAGCGATAAACTGGTGTGCGGCCGACGATGGCGAAGAGAGGAGGAAGAAGAGTGGAAGACGGGGAAGAAAGTGCATTCAATCTCAATTCTACTACTCCCTCCGTCTAGGTGTGTAAGTCACCTTACGAAAACCAAATAATCCCAAAACACTTAGGCACCGTACATTAACTCCCTTCTCGTTTTTTGTTTTGTGGCATATCAACCAATAAGATATGTGGGCTGTGCATGCTTTCAATGACTTGAGACTACCAAACATAACCGACTGATTTAGTAACACCAACACGCTGGTTCAGCTTATTAATTACGTGTCCCATCTGCTGCAGTGTGTATTGTCACTTCACTGCGAAGACTAGTTGAATAGTTCTCTCTGACCGAGATGGGGAATAAATGGATCGCGAGGACTTCCTTTCTACAGTATCCCTATGCCTCTACGCTCACTTCACTCATTTTGCTCCGTACCTAGTCACTTGTTGAAATCTATAGCCAAATGGACATGTCAATGGGAGGGAGTAAGCCCCATGCATGCATGCATGCAACATGCAACACTCACACGTACACATGGACGCACGCAACACTCACGCACCCATGCGGCACACAGCACACGACGCAACACACACGCTCACGCTCAAGTGCTCAACCTACTCCCTACGTCCGTGAAAGACTGTACATTTAGAGATTTACACATTGACCAGGGCATAATTAACGCCCAAAAGTAGCAGACTTATGTGTGCATGCGACCATTGAGATAAGAAGATTAAATGAAGGCCGTTGCATGCTGTAATTAAGGATAGACATGTAGCCTATACCTACAGCACAAGTTGGTGCATTAGTCAATCAATATCGATTTAGATTAAAGGCTAAACACATTGGAAGTGTAGATGTACATCATGTAGTACACTCTTTGTTGGAAGACCGAGGGAGGACACGTGCATGCACTCACATACACAGCTAGGGCGGTTCGCGCGCAAGGGTTGGACTCGTGTCGCGCCTGCGTAAAGTTTTGTTTAACTGATTTCTTTGCTCTGCCAACTAACAGGTGGGACCCAGAAACCAGGTGACAATTTAACCAGTCAACAAAGTGCCATGTCGACTATGTGGCCGGTTAGTAGGGTGCAATACAGTGCTCTACGATGAGCTAGTGATCGCATAATCGCCGCAAAACTATATATAGTGACCGTAAAGAGCGTACTGTTACATACATTGACCGCCAGTGTATTTTTCTCGTTTCAAATTAAGCCATATTAATTGGAAAGGACGCAGTATGGACTACCACTACTAGTACTAGTACTGCTTTGATGTGTCCCGTCAACTCGCCGAACGAGGAGAAGCTTGCTTACTATGCCTCTCCCTCGCCCACGTGCGCGGTGGTTTGCAGGGCGAGGAGAGGGTTTTGACTACAACGCCCTCTCCCTCTCCCTCTCCCTCTCCCTCTCCCTCACCCTCGCGGTGGACGTGCAGCAGTTCAATCGGTGTTAGATTGCCAGAAGCATATTGTACTGTAGTATCATCATTGTTGGACCTTCCGAAGAGGCGAAGAGCCAAGTGCAAGGTTCACACGAGTACGAACTATTGAACCTCCCGAAGAGGCAAAGAGCCAAGCGCAAGGTTTTATAGGAGTTGTCGTCCTAGTAGGAGTGTACTAGTACAACTATAGCGAATGATGCTACTGTATGATGCCGCCACGTCACATATATCCAAAGCTGTGCCACCTTTTTTTTCTCAAAGAGCATGTTGGAGCCCGTGCAACAACCACACAAGTTGCACGTACACATAACACATTTACTAGTAATAAATTCTAAAGGACAAATGCCAGTATGCCACACAAGTTCATCTCCAACTCATGTGATAAATTTGTGCACGACTAGTCTACATATATTCACAGCGCTACCGTCCACAATTACCGTACTCCACATACACGTTATAGATGGGCTACATGTCCTCCTCCAGGTTCCAGTCCCAGGTGTTCTTCATGGATGGCACGATCCATAGCGGTGGGCAACGGGAATCATTGTCGCAGCTTTCTAGTCCGGTTCCACATGATGGAGACTCATCCAAGCTGAAGCGGCATAAATCAGGGATAGCGTGTCCTAGCATGTCGTTCATCCGGCGGTGCGCACTGAAGACACAACCATGCTTCATGAACGGCAGGCCTTCCGTGTCGTGCACGGAAGGTGGCGTCCGCTTCACAATGGGGTAGCTGTCCCCGATGAAAAGCGAGTACTCTCCAAGAGTGTTCCTTGGCACCCACGTAGCATCACGGGGGTCGAACTCGGCGCCGTTCATCTGGTAGACGCGGCATCCCAGATCTGGACACATGGTGACGTACATAGTCAAGGTCCATGCATAATAATGTTGTGCTCAAATGTGGCGGTCAGTAATACTGTGCAGCAAATAGTACTACTCCGGTATAGAGGAAGTAAAATAACCGGCTTATTATATATATCCACTCTTGGCTACATGGATGAGATAGTAAGACATGGAAAAACAAAAATGGTGGCAGCTAGTGGGTTCAAGTCTTCAAGGGCCTAGCTAGCTATACGCGTCTTCCAAGGTAAAAAGTACTCCTACTAGTACTACAAAGTATACTACTAGTACAACAATGGAAGAGAAGGCGAGAGGGTTAAAAAATGGAATACCTGGGTAGATGGTGACGGTCCGATCGTGGTAGATTATGTGACCATGTTGCACATCAGTGGTACCATGGGTAACGACTGCTAAGATAGTTGATCCCAATATGCCAAAGTCAGCTACAAGGTTCCAGGTTAGACCGAATTGCAGATGCAAATGCACATCCAAGATCGGCGATCTTATTTTGATCGGGGGATGACTGGTCCCTGCAAAATAATGGAGTACCGTTAGGGATGCAAATGATGGTTTGTGCATTCCGTTTGTAATCTCCCGTACCGTAGGATGTCAACCAGATGAAACAAGTCCCATGGCTTGTCATCGCGAAGATGCGACCTAGATGGCGCACGGCGTCTTCGAACGTGTAGGGGTACAAATCTGCTGCCGCCAACATGCGCCAGCCTCTGCCGTTACTGCCTCCTGCATTGATGGCAATCCTTATGTCGAACACCGCGATGAGATAGTAATCGTCGTAGCCGCGTCGCTTTGTTGGCGGGTTCGCAATTGCTATCTTCTTCAATCTCATGTAGGCATCATCATACGTATTCTTGCCCAGCCAGTTTGGAAGGCCGCTCCCAATGATGGAGAAGGGGTCTACCGGAACGGCCACACTACTGTGGATGTTGTGAAAAATGATGGCGGTATCCGGCCGGAGGTATGCAAGACAATCTTCGTTGGCACCGACCCAGACCTATATATAAGACGGTGGGCAGCGGAGAAATTACGGGATGGAAATGGAATAACTATGTACTACATGATCAAACTCCATTACTGACCTGCTCATCGGACAAAATCCGACTACCTCTCAACGTCGACAACTCTAGCAGAGTCAACGTGCAACCATGGCCAGGGAGCGGTGGACTGTTCGAAGGATTGTCCCATAGAAGAACATTCTCCTCAAGGATGCATGGAAGACCAACAAGCATGGCATGTTTAAGCAGCGTCTTGAAAAAGTTGGTGCAGGAAGCACCGAGTCTTGCGGCGGTGAGGACGTCGGAGCGGTGTGCGATTTCTCCCACAGGATCGTTGTCCAAGGTCTCCCAGCCCCGACGAGGAGGAGAACCACCTGGCGAATCCATGGGAGCAGCGACGAACTACCTTCTCTTCGGGGGGAGGGGAACTGGCGAGGAGGAGATAAGAGCGTAGTAACCGCAGGGCCTCGTCCCTTCCAACTGTAGATCGTTCCTCAGCGAAGGGGTGAGGCTATTATTTACTAGTACTCCCTGTTGGGGATCGTAGCAGAAAACAAATTTTTTCCTACGTTTCACCAAGATCAATCTATGGAGTCAACTAGCAACGAGAGGAGAGTGCATCTACATACCCTTGTAGATCGCGAGCGGAAGCGTTCAAGAGAACGGGGATGGTGGAGTCGTACTCGCCGTGATCCAAATCATCGATGACCAAGTGCCAAACGGACGGCACCTCCGCATTCAACACACGTACGGAGCGGATGACGTCTCCTCCTTCTTGATCCAGCAAGGGGGAAGGAGAGGTTGATGAATATCCAGCAGCACGACGGCGTGGTGGTGGATGCAACAGTGATCGCAGCAGGGCTTCACCGAGCTTCTGCGAGAGGGAGAGGTGTAGCAGGGGAGAGGGACGCGCCAAGACTTGAGGTACCGCTGCCCTCCCTCCCCCCTTTATATAGGCCCCCTAGGGGGGTGTGCCGGCCCTAGGAGATGGGACCTCTTAGGGGGGGCGGCGGCCAAGGGGTGGAGTACCCCCAAGGCAAGTGGAGGCGCCCCCTCCCCTAGGGTTCCCAACCCTAGGCGCATGGGGGCCCAAGGGGGGGGCGCACCAGCCTACTATGGGCTGGTTCCCCTCCCCACTTCAGCCCATGGGGCCCTCCGGGATGGGTGGCCCCACCCAGTGGACCCCCGGGACCCATCCGGTGGTCTCGGTACAATACCGGTCACCCCGAAACTTTCCCGATGGCCGAAACTACACTTCCTATATATAATTCTTCACCTCTGGACAATTCCGGAATTCCTCGTGACGTCCAGGATCTCATCCGGGACTCCGAACAACTTTCGGATTACTGCATACTCATATCTATACAACCCTAGCGTCACCAAACCTTAAGTGTGTAGACCCTATGGGTTCGGGAGACAAGCAGCCATGACCGAGATGACTCTCTGGTCAATAACCAACAGCGGGATCTGGATACCCATGTTGGCTCCCACATGCTCCTCGATGATCTCATCGGATGAACCACGATGTCGAGGACCTAATCAATCCCGTACTCAATTCCCTTTGTCAATCGGTATGTTACTTCCCCGAGACTCGATCGTCGGTATCCCAATACCTTGTTCAGTCTCATTACCGGCAATTCACTTTACTCGTACCGTAATGCATGATCCCGTGATCAACCACTTGATCACATTGAGCTCATTATGATGATGCATTACCGAGTGGGCCCAGAGATACCTCTCCGTCATACGGAGTGACAAATCCCAGTTTCGATTCGTGCCAACCCAACAGACACTTTCGGAGATACCTGTAATGTACCTTTATAGTCACCCAGTTACGTTGTGACGTTTGGCACACCCAAGGCACTCCTACGGTATCCGGGAGTTGCACAATCTCATGGTCTAAGGAAATGATACTTGACATCTAGAAAAGCTACAGCAAACGAACTACACGATCTTTGTGCTATGCTTAGGTTTGGGTCTTGTCCATCACATCATTCTCCTAATGATGTGACCCCGTTATCAATGACATCCCCATGTCCATAGCCAGGAAACCATGACTATCTGTTGATCAACGAGCTAGTCAACTAGAGGCTCACTAGGGACACATTGCGGTCTATGTATTCACACATGTATTACGATTTCCGGATAATACAATTATAGCATGAATAATAGACAATTATCATGAACAAGGAAATATAATAATCATTTTATTATTGCCTCTAGGGCATATTTCCAATAGTCTCCCACTTGCACTAGAGTCAATCATCTAGTTACATTGTGATGAATCGAACACCCATGGAATTCTGGTGTTGATCATGTTTTGCTCTAGGGAGAGGTTTAGTCAACGGATCTGCTACTTTCATGTCCGTATGTACTTTACAAATCTCTATGTCTCCATTTTGAACACTTTCACGAATGGAGTTGAAGCGACGCTTGATATGCCTGGTCTTCCTGTGAAACCTGGGCTCCTTGGCAAGGGCAATAGCTCCAGTGTTGTCACAGAAGAGAGTCATCGGGCCCGACGCATTGGGTATGACTCCTAGGTCGGTAATGAACTCCTTCACCTAGACTGCTTCGTGTGCTGCCTCCGAGGCTGCCATGTACCCCGCTTCACATGTAGATCCCGCCACAATGCTTTGCTTGCAACTGCACCAGCTTACTGCCCCACCATTCAAAATATACACGTATCCGGTTTGTGACTTAGAGTCATCCAGATCTATGTCGAAGCTAGCATCGACGTAACCCTTTACGACGAGCTCTTCGTCACCTCCATAAACGAGAAACATTTCCTTAGTCCTTTTCAGGTACTTCAGGATATTTTTGACCGTTGTCCAGTGTTCCATGCCAGGATTAATTTGGTACCTTCCTACCAAACTTACGGCAAGGTTTACATCAAGTCTGGTACACAGCATAGCATACATGATAGACCCTATGGCCGAGGCATAGGGGACGACACTCATCTTTTCTCTATCTTCTACCGTGGTCGGGCATTGAGCCAAGCTCAATCTCGTACCTTGCAATACAGGCAAGAACCCCTTCTTTGACTGATCCATTTTGAACTTCTTCAATATCTTGTCAAGGTACGTACTCTGTGAAAGACCAATGAGGCGTCTCGATCTATCTCTATAGATCTTGATGCCTAATATATAAGAAGCTTCTCCAAGGTCCTCCATTGAAAAACACTTGTTCAAATAGGCCTTTATGCTTTCCAAGAATTCTATATCATTTCCCATCAACAGTATGTCATCCACATACAATATGAGAAATGCTACAGAGCTCCCACTCACTTTCTTGTAAATGCAGGCTTCTCCATAAGTCTGCATAAACCCAAACGCTTTGATCATCTCATCAAAGCAAATGTTCCAACTCCGAGATGCTTGCACCAGCCCATAAATCGAGCGTTGGAGCTTGCACACCTTGTCAGCATTCTTAGGATCGACAAAACCTTCCGGCTGCATCATATACAATTCTTCCTTAAGGAAACCATTAAGGAATGCCGTTTTGACGTCCATTTGCCATATCTCATAATCATAGAATGCGGCAATTGCTAACATGATTCGGACGGACTTCAGCTTTGCTACAGGTGAGAAAGTCTCATCGTAGTCAACCCCTTGAACTTGTCGATAACCCTTAGCGACAAGCCGAGCTTTATAGATGGTCACATTACCATCCGCGTCTGTCTTCCTATTAAAGATCCATTTATTTTCTATGGCTCGCCGATCAATGGGCAAGTCAGTCAAAGTCCATACTTCGTTTTCATACATGGATCCTATCTCGGATTTCATGGCTTCCAGCCATTTGTCGGAATTCGGGCCCGTCATCGCTTCTTCATAGTTCGAAGGTTCACCGTTGTCGAACAACATGATTTCCAAGACAGGGTTGCCATACCACTCTGGTGCGGAACGTGTCCTTGTGGACCTACGAAGTTCAGTAGCAACTTGATCTGAAGTTTCATGATCATCTTCATCAACTTCCTCTCTAGTCGGTGCAGGCACCTCAGGAACATTTTCTTGAGCTGCGCCACTTACCGGTTCAAGAGGTAATACTTCATCAAGTTCTACCTTCCTCCCACTTATTTCTTTCGAGAGAAACTCCTTCTCTAGAAAGGACCCATTCTTGGCAACAAAGGTCTTGCCTTCGGGTCTGAGGTAGAAGGTATACCCAACAGTTTCTTTAGGGTATCCTATGAAGACGCATTTTCTGACTTGGGTTCGAGCTTTTCAGGTTGAAGTTTCTTGACATAAGCATCGCATCCCCAAACTTTTAGAAACGACAGCTTAGGTTTCTTCCCAAACATAATTCATACGGTGTCTCTAAAGCATAGCCCCAAAAGTGAATGCGGCAGTCTCTAAAGCATAGCCCCAAAATGATAGCGGTAAATCGGTAAGAGACATCATAGATCGCACCATATCTAATAGAGTGCGATTACGACGTTCAGACACACCATTACGCTGAGGTGTTCCAGGTGGCGTGAGTTGTGAAACTATTCCACATTTTTTTAAGTGTGTGCCAAATTCGTGACTCAAGTATTCTCCCTCATGATCTGATCGCAAGAACTTGATTTTCCTGTCACGTTGATTCTCAACCTCACTCTAAAATTCCTTGAACTTTTCAAAGGTCTCAGACTTGTGTTTCATTAAGTAGACATACCCATATCTACTCAAGTCATCAATGAGGGTGAGAACATAACGATAGCCACCGCGAGCCTCAACACTCATTGGACCACACACATCAGTATGTATGATTTCCAATAAGTTGGTTGCTCGCTCCATTGTTCCTGAGAATGGAGTCTTGGTCATTTTACCCATGAGGCATGGTTCGCACGTGTCAAATGATTCGTAATCAAGAGACTCTAAAAGTCCATCTGCATGGAGCTTCTTCATGCGTTTGACGCCTATGTGACCAAGGTGGTAGTGCCACAAGTATGTGGGACTATCATTATCAACCTTACATATTTTGGTATTCACACTATGAATATGTGTAGCATTACGCTTGAGATTCATTAAGAATAAACCATTCACCATCGGAGCATGACCATAAAACATATCTCTCATATAAATAGAACAACCATTATTCTCAAATTTAAATGAGTAGCCATCTCGTATTAAACGAGATCCTGATACAATGTTCATGCTCAAAGCTGGCACTAAATAACAATTATTGAGGTTTAAAACTAATCCCGTAGGTAAATGTAGAGGTAGTGTGCCGACGGCAATCACATCGACCTTGGAACCACTCCCGGCGCGCATCGTCACCTCGTCCTTCGCCAGTATCCTCTTATTCCACAGCTCCTGCTTTGAGTTACAAATGTGAGCAACCACACCGGTATCAAATACCCAGGAGCTACTACGAGTACTGGCAAGGTACACATCAATTACATGTATATCACATATACCTTTTGTGATGCCGGCCTTCTAGTCCGCTAAGTATTTGGGGCAGTTCTGCTTCCAGTGACCACTTTCCTTGCAATAAAGCACTCAGTCTCGGGCTTGGGTCCATTCTTTGGCTTCTTCCCGGCAGCTTGCTTACCGGGCGCGGCAACTCCCTTGCCGTCCTTCTTGAAGTTCTTCTTACCCTTGCCTTTCTTGAACTTAGTGGTTTTATTCACCATCAACACTTGATGTTCCTTTTTGACTTCTACCTCTGCTGATTTCAGCATTGCAAATACTTCAGGAATGGTCTTTTCCATCCCCTGGATATTGAAGTTCATCACAAAGCTCTTGTAGCTTGGTGGAAGCGACTGAAGGATTATGCCAATGACCGCGTCATCCGGGAGATTAACTCCCAGCTGAGTCAAGCGGTTATGCAACCCAGACATTTTGAGTATGTGCTCACTGACAGAACTATTTTCCTCCATCTTACAACTGAAGAACTTGTCGGAGACTTCATATCTCTCGACCCGGGCATGAGCTTGGAAAACCATTTTCAGCTCTTCGAACATCTCATATGCTCTGTGTCGCTCAAAACGCTTTTGGAGCCCCGGTTCTAAGCTGCAAAGCATGCCACACTGAACGAGGGAGTAATCATCAGCATGTGTCTGCCAAGCGTTCATAACGTCTTGGTTCTGTGGGACGGGTGCGTCACCTAGCGGTGCTTCTAGGACATAATCTTTCTTGGCAGCTATGAGGATGATCCTCAGGTTCCGGTCCCAGTCCGTATAGTTGCTTCCATCATCTTTCAGCTTGGTTTTCTCTAGGAACGCGTTGAAGTTGAGGACAACGTTGGCCATTTGATCTACAAGACATATTGTAAAGATTTTAGACTAAGTTCATGATAATTAAGTTCATCTAATCAAATTATTCAATGAACTCCCACTTAGATAGACATCCCTCCAGTCATCTAAGTATAACATGATCCGAGTTGACTAGGCCGTGTCCGATCATCACGTGAGACGGACTAGTCAACATCAGTGAACATCTTCATGTTGATCGTATCTTCTATACGACTCATGCTCGACCTTTAGGTCTTCTGTGTTCCGAGGCCATGTCTGTACATGCTAGGCTCGTCAAGTCAACCTAAGTGTATTGCCTGTGTAAATCTGTCTTACACCCGTTGTATGTGAATGTTGGAATCTATCACACCTGATCATCACGTGGTGCTTCGAAACAACGAACTGTCGCAACGGCGCACAGTTAAGGGGAACACTTTCTTGAAATTATTATGAGGGATCATCTTATTTACTACCGTCGTTCTAAGTAAACAAGATGCAAAAACATGATAAACATCGCATGCAATCAAATAATAGTGACATGATATGGCCAATATCATATAGCTCCTTTGATCTCCATCTTGGGGCTCCATGATCATCTTGTCACCGGCATGACACCATGATCTCCATCATCGTGTCTCCATGAAGTTGCTCGCCAACTATTACTTCTACTACTATGGCTAACGCTTTAGCAATAAAGTAAAGTAATTACATGACGTTTATGTTGACACGCAGGTCATAAATAAATAAAGACAACTCCTATGGCTCCTGCCGGTTGTCGTACTCATCGACATGCAAGTCGTGATCCCTATTAGAAGAACATGATCAATCTCATACATCACATATATCATTCATCATTCATCACAACTTTTGGCCATATCACATCACAAAACACTTGCTGCAAAAACAAGTTAGACGTCCTCTAATTGTTGTTGCAAGTTTTTACGTGGCTGCTATAGGTTTCTAGCAAGAACGTTTCTTACCTACGCCAAAACCACAACGTGAATTGCCAATTTCTATTTACCCTTCATAAGGACCCTGTTCATCGCATCCGATCCGACTAAAGTGGGAGAGACAGACACCTGCCAGCCACCTTATGCAACTAGTGCATGTCAATCGGTGGAACCGGTCTCACGTAAGCGTACGTGTAAGGTTGGTCCGGGCCGCTTCATCCCACGATTCCGACGAATCAAGATAAGACTAGTAACGGCAAGCAAATTGACAATATCGATGCCCACAACTACTTTGTGTTCTACTCATGCATAGTAACTACGCATAGACCTAGCTCATGATGCCACTGTTGGGGATCAGCAGAAAACAAAATTTTTCCTACGTTTCACCAAGATTAATCCATGGAGTCAACTAGCAACGAGAGGAGAGTGCATCTACATACCCTTGTAGATCGCGAGCGGAAGCGTTCAAGAGAACGGGATGATGGAGTCGTACTCGCCGTGATCCAAATCACCGATGACCAAGTGCCGAACGGATGGCACCTCCGCGTTCAACACATGTACGGAGCGGATGACGTCTCCTCCTTCTTGATCTAGCAAGGGGGAAGGAGAGATTGATGAAGATCCAGTAGCACGACGGCGTGGTGGTGGATGCAGCAGTGATCGCAGCAGGGCTTCGCCGAGCTTCTGCGAGAGGGAGAGGTGTAGCAGGGGAGAGGGAGGCGCCAAGACTTGAGGTACCGCTGCCCTCCCTCCCCCTTTATATAGGCCCCCTAGGGGGGTGCGCCGGCCCTAGGAGATGGGATCTCCTAGGGGGGGCGGCGGCCAAGGGGTGGAGTACCCCCCAAGGCAAGTGGAGGCGCCCCCTCCCCTAGGGTTCCCAACCCTAGGCACATGGGGGCCCAAGGGGGGGCGCACCAGCCCACTATGGGCTGGTTCCCCTCCCCACTTCAGCCCATGGGGCCCTCCGGGATGGGTGGCCCCACCCGATGGACCCCCGGGACCAATCCGATGGTCTCGGTACAATACCGGTCACCCTGAAACTTTCCCGATGGCCGAAACTACACTTCCTATATATAATTCTTCACCTCCGGACAATTCCGGAACTCCTCGTGATGTCCAGGATCTCATCCGGGACTCCGAACAACTTTTGGATAACTACATACTCATATCTATACAACCTTAGCATCACCGAACCTTAAGTGTGTAGACCCTACGGGTTCGGGAGACAAGCAGACATGACCGAGACGACTCTCTGGTCAATAACCAACAGCGGGATCTGGATACCCATGTTGGCTCCCACATGCTCCTCGATGATCTCATCGGATGAACCACGATGTCGAGGACCTAATCAATCCCGTACTCAATTCCCTTTGTCAATCGGTACGTTACTTGCCCGAGACTCGAGCGTCGGTATCCCAATACCTTGTTCAGTCTCATTACCAGCAAGTTACTTTACTCGTACCGTAATGCATGATCCCATGATCAACCACTTGATCACATTGAGATCATTATGATGATGCATTACCGAGTGGGCCCAGAGATACCTCTCCGTCATACGGAGTGACAAATCCTAGTCTCGATTCGTGCCAACCCAACAGACACTTTCGGAGATACCTATAATGTACCTTTATAGTCACCCAGTTACGTTGTGACGTTTGGCACACCCAAGGCACTCCTACAGTATCCGGGAGTTGCACAATCTCATGGTCTAAGGAAATGATACTTGACATCCAGAAAAGCTACAGCAAACGAACTACACGATCTTTGTGCTATGCTTAGGTTTGGGTCTTGTCCATCACATCATTCTCCTAATGATATGATCCTGTTGTCAATGACATCCCCATGTCCATAGCCAGGAAACCATGACTATCTGTTGATCAACGAGCTAGTTAACTAGAGGCTCACTAGGGACACATTGTGGTCTATGTATTCACACATGTATTACGATTTCCGGATAATACAATTATAGCATGAATAATAGACAATTATCATGAACAAGGAAACATAATAATCATTTTATTATTGCCTCTAGGGCATATTTCCAACACTCCCTCTGATTCTTTTTACTCTGCGCATAAGAGCAGACCCGGATACCAAGGCAGGGGCTCGCTGCATGCTTTCTGGACAGAAATACCCCTGGCGCATGGATGGGAGGAGTTAGCAGCTATAAATGCCCCATGCAGCCCATGGGCTGTCCGCCCGCGTTCTCCTCTCTCTGCATGCTGCATGGATGTCTCCCTCTCTCTCACATGATTGCATGCGGTGGCGCTGGCCTATGAGAAGCTCGCGTGGAGATAGCAATCTTCTCTTCAGAAGTGATTTTTTTGAAAGAAAGGGATTATGGAACGTTATGGGATTGCATTATACTGTAAATAATAGCACTAGTAAGAAATTTTTGGCACTAGGTAGTAGTTTTTGGCGTGGATTAAGAAATTTTGGGTATGTTTTTGCCATTTTTTGTACACGCCAACTAGTGTCAAAAAACGTCTTACAATATGTGATGGAGGAGTACATACTTGTACTGTAGCAGTACTAGTACTACTTTTCTCAACTAGTAGTGCGATGTACTGTACTTCTAGTCTAGTCTAGTATAGTGCACCAGTTTTGAACTCTTGAATCTCAGGGCCAAGGAGCTACAGTTGGAAGTGGAGGGTACTACTATTCTCTAGAACCATCGATGTACTATCAATGCAGGGGAAGTACACCTGCGTACTGGCCTAGTGGGTACTGTCGGTGCTCTATTCAGCCGCTCCTCTCACGTAGCTGGCCTACTCAACCGCTCCTCTCACGCACAAACTAGCAGCCTGTTTATCAGCGATGGTTACTGCGGGGGCAGAACATTTGAGTTATTTGATACAGCGAGACTAGACTTTTCGCTTCCATTTGTGGAGGTGTAATGGATCTCGTCGAACTTTGTTAGTAGTTCCTTCTTTATGAATGAGATGAAGCAAAGTTTTTGCCTCCATTTCAAAAAAAAACACGGCAAGAGGAATTTATTTTTTAGTAGAGCCGATAATGGAGTGAAGTCCGTGCATGCAACACCACAACCTACAGAGTAGTAGTAGAGCACTTTACGTACAGAGCCATATTGCACAGTTCCCAATGCCCCGCCAGGCTTTTCCAGCTCCTCGGGCTTAATTGGGAGGCGCTAGTTTAAATATGCTACTAGCTGGAAGCTGCAATCGATGTGCGCCTAGGGCGAGCACGCGAGCCACGGGATGCTGTGAAGGAAAACCCGTTCATGTGGCTAGGCTGTCCAGTGCACCCAGATTGTGGGGCCGCACGCCCGTTTGACTTCAAAACTCAAACTACCCGTGTAAAATATTGGCTCGCAGCAAAGTGTAGTAGTACTATTTTTTTTAAAAGGCCGCCGTGCGTTCGGCCGGGATCGAACCCACAAAACGAGGTATACACTCCCGTGACCACTAGTAGTACTCGTTGGAGTACAACGCAACCAGAATCGCCTTTTGTCGCTAGTAGTACTGATACGTCTCCAATGTATCTATAATTTTTGATTGTTCCATGCTATATTATCTACTATTTTGGGCAATATTGGGCTTTATTTTCCACTTTTATATTATTTTTGGGACTAACCTATTAACCGGAGGCCCAGCCCAGATTTACTGTTTTATGCCTATTTAAGTGTTTTGAAGAAAAGGAATATCAGACGGAGTCGAAACGGAACGAAATCAACTGGAGAAGTTATTTTTGGAAGAAAACACACCTGATGAACTTGGACCCCACGTCAGGCGAGACACAAGGTGCTCACGAGGGTGGGGGGCGTGGCCCCCCCTAGGGGGCGCCCCTGTCTCGTGGGACCCCATGTGGCTCCTCCGACCTCCTCCCTGCACCCATATATACCCACGTGACCTAAAACTTCCAGAACGCAAGATAGATCGGGAGTTCCGCCGCTAGAAGGCTCCGTAGCCACCAAAAACCAATCTAGACCTGTTCCGGCACCCTGCCGGAGGGGGCAATCCTTCTCCGGTGGCCATCTTCATCATCCCGGTGCTCTCCATGACGAGGAGGGAGTAGTTCTCCCTCGGGGCTGAGGGTATGTACCAGTAGCTATGTGTTTGATCTCTCTCTCTCTCGTGTTCTTGAGGTGATATGATCTTGATGTATCGCGAGCTTTGCTATTATAGTTGAATCCTATGTTTCTCCTCCCCCTCTTCTCTCTTGTAATGAATTGAGTTTTCTCTTTGGAGTAATCTTATCGGATTGAGTCTTTAAAGACTTGAGAACACTTGATGTATGTCTTGGTGATCAACTTGCAGGTTTCATGACATTGGGAACCTATGCATAGGGGTTGGCACACATTTTCGTCGTGATTCTCCGGTAGGAACTTTGGGGAACTCTTCGAGGTCCTTTGTGTTGGTTGAATAGATGAATCTGAGATTGTGCGATGCATATCATATAATCATACCCACGGATACTTGAGGTGACAATGGAGTATCTAGGTGACATTAGGGTTTTGGTTGATTTGTGTCT
Organism: Triticum dicoccoides; assembly: GCF_002162155.2. Taxonomy (NCBI): domain Eukaryota; kingdom Viridiplantae; phylum Streptophyta; class Magnoliopsida; order Poales; family Poaceae; genus Triticum; species Triticum dicoccoides. Next base: position 755,857,721 of record NC_041382.1, read on the forward strand.
TAAGGTGTTATTCTAGTACGAGCTCTAGGGATGTTTGTGACACTTATAGGAATAGCCCACCGGATTGATTGGAAAGAATAACTTTGAGGTGGTTTCGTACCCTACCATAATTTCTTCGTTCGTTCTCCGCTATTAGTGACTTTGGAGTGACTCTTTGTTGCATGTTGAGGGATAGTTATTGAAGGAAATATGCCCTAGAGGCAATAATAAAGTTATTATTTATTTCCTTATATCAAGATAAATGTTTATTATTCATGCTAGAATTGTATTAACCAGAAACATAATACTTGTGTGAATACTTAGACAAACTAAACGTCACTAGTATGCCTCTACTTGACTAGCTCGTTAATCGAAGATGGTTGTGTTTGCTAACCATAGACATGTGTTATCATTTGATTAACGGGATCACATCATTAGGATAATGATGTGATTGACATGACCCATTCCATTAGCTTAGCACCCGATCGTTTAGTATGTTGCTATTGCTTTCTTCATGACTTATACATGTTCCTATGATTATGATATTATGCAACTCCCGTTTGCCGGACGAACACTTTGTGTGCTACCAAACGTCACAACGTAACTGGGTGATTATAAAGGTTCTCTACAGGTGTCTCCAAAGGTACATGTTGGGTTGGCGTATTTCGAGATTAGGATTTGTCACTCCGATTGTCGGAGAGGTATCTCTGGGCCCTCTCGGTAATGCACATCACTTAAGCCTTGCAAGCAATGCAACTAATGAGTTAGTTGTGAGATGATGTATTACGGAACGAGTAAAGAGACTTGTCGGTAACGAGATTGAACTAGGTATTGAGATACCGACGATCGAATCTCGGGCAAGTAACATACCGATGACAAAGGGAACAACGTATGTTGTTATGCGGTCTGACCGATAAAGATCTTCATAGAATATGTAGGAGCCAATATGAGCATCCAGGTTCCGCTGTTGGTTATTGACCGGAGACGTGTCTCGGTCATGTCTACATTGTTCTCGAACCCGTAGGGTCCGCACGCTTAACATTACGATGATAGTTTCATTATAAGTTTATATATTTTGATGTACCGAAGGTTGTTCGGAGTCCCGGATGTGATCACGGACATGACGAGGAGTCTCAAAATGGTCGAGACATAAAGGTCGATATATTGGACGGCTATATTCGGACACCGGAAATGTTTCGGGTGATTTAAGAGAAAATAGGAGTGCCGGAAGGGTTACCGGAACCCCCCGGGGAAGTATTGGGCCTTAGTGGGCCTGAGGGGAGAGAGAGGGCAGCAGCCCAGGAGGTGGCGCGCCCTCTCCCATGAGGAGTCCGAATTGGACTAGGGGAGGGGGGCGCGGCCCCTCTTTCCCTCTCCCTCTCCCTCTCTTTCCTTCCCCCTTCTCTCTTCCTAGTTGGACTAGGAAAGGGGAGTCCTACTCCTACTAGGAGGAGGACTCCCCCCTCCTTGGTGCGCCCCAAGGGCCGGCCGGCCTCCCCCCTTGCTCCTTTATATACAGGGGCAGGGGGGCACCTCTAGACACACAAGTTGATCTTCTTGATCGTTCTCTTAGCCGTGTGCGGTGCCCCCTCCACCATAATCCTCGATAATATTGTAGCAGTGCTTAGGCGAAGCCTTGCGATGGTAGAACATCAAGATCATCACCACGCCCTCGTGCTGACGGAACTCTTCCCCGACACTTTGCTGGATCGGAGTCCGGGGATTGTCATCGAGTTGAACGTGTGCTAGAACTCGGAGGTGCCGTAGTTTCGGTGCTTGATCGGTCGGGTCGTGAAGACGTACGACTACATCAACCGCGTTGTCATAACGCTTGCGCTTTCGGTCTACGAGGGTACGTGGACAACACTCTCCCCTCTCGTTGCTATGCATCACCATGATCTTGCGTGTGCGTAGGATTTTTTTTTGAAATTACTACGTTCCCCAACAGTGGCATCCGAGCCTAGGTTTTATGTGTTGATGTTATATGCACGAGTAGAACACAAGTGAGTTGTGGGCGATATAAGTCATACTGCGTACCAGCATGTCATACTTTGGTTTGGCGGTATTGTTGGATGAAGCGGCCCGAACCGACATTACGCGTACGCTTACGCGAGACTGGTTCTACCGACATGCTTTGCACACAGGTGGCTGGCGTGTGTCAGTTTCTCCAACTTTAGTTGAACCGAGTGTGGCTACGCCCGGTCCTTGCGAAGGTTAAAATAGCACCAACTTGACAAACTATCGTTGTGGTTTTGATGCGTAGGTAAGATTGGTTCTTGCTTAAGCCCATAGCAGTCACGTAAAACTTGCAACAAACAAAGTAGAGGACGTCTACCTTGTTTTTGTAGGGCATGTTGTGATGTGATATGGTCAAGACATGATGCTAAATTTTATTGTATGAGATGATCATGTTTTGTAACCGAGTTATCGGCAACTGGCAGGAGCCATATGGTTGTCGCTTTATTGTATGCAATGCAATCGCCCTATAATGCTTTACTTTATCACTAAGCGGTAGTGATAGTCGTAGAAGCATAAGTTTGGCGAGACGACAACAATGCTACGATGGAGATCAAGGTGTCGTGCCGGTGACGATGGTGATCATGACGATGCTTCGGAGATGGAGATCACAAGCACAAGATGATGATGGCCATATCATATCACTTATATTGATTGCATGTGATGTTTATCTTTTATGCATCTTATCTTGCTTTGATTGACGGTAGCATTATAAGATGATCTCTCACTAAATTTCAAGATAAAAGTGTTCTCCCTAAGTATGCACCATTGCCAAAGTTCGTCGTGCCCAGACACCACGTGATGATCAGGTGTGATAAGCTCTACGTCCATCTACAACAGGTGCAAGCTAGTTTTTGCACATGCAGAATACTCAGGTTAAACTTGACGAGCCTAGCATATGCAGATATGGCCTCGGAACACTGAGACCGAAAGGTCGAGCGTGAATCATATAGTAGATATGATCAACATAGTGATGTTCACCATTGAAAACTACTCCATTTCACGTGATGATCGGTTATGGTTTAGTTGATTTGGATCATGTGATCACTTAGAAGATTAGAGGGATGTCTTTCTAAGTGGGAGTACTTAAGTAATATGATTAATTGAACTTAAATTTATCATGAACTTAGTACCTGATAGTATCTTGCTTGTTTATGTTTGATTGTAGATAGATGGCCCGTGCTGTTGTTGCATTGAATTTTAATGTGTTCCTTGAGAAAGCAAAGTTGAAAGATGATGGTAGCAATTACACGGACTGGGTCCGTAACTTGAGGATTATCCTCATTGCTGCATAGAAGAATTACGTCCTGGAAGCACCGCTGGGTGCCAGGCCTGCTGCAGATGCAACTGACGATGTTAAGAACGTCTGGCAGAGCAAAGCTGATGACTACTCGATAGTTCAATGTGCCATGCTTTATGGCTTAGAACCGGGACTTCAACGATGTTTTGAACGTCATGGAGCATATGAGATGTTTCAGGAGTTGAAGTTAATATTTCAAGCAAATGCCTGGATTGAGAGATATGAAGTCTCCAATAAGTTCTATAGCTGCAAGATGGAGGAGAACAGTTCTGTTAGTGAGCATATACTCAAAATGTCTGGGTATAATAATCACTTGATTCAACTGGCAGTTAATCTTCCAGATGATTGCGTCATTGACAGAATTCTCCAATCACTTCCACCTAGCTACAAGAGCTTCATGATGGACTATAATATGCAAGGGATGGATAAAACAATTCCCGAGCTCTTCGCAATGCTAAAAGCTGCAGAGGTAGAAATCAAGAAGGAGCATCAAGTGTTGATGGTCAACAAGACCACTAGTTTCAAGAAAAAGGGCAAGGGGAAGAAGAAGGGGAACTTCAAGAAGAACAGCAAGCAAGTTGCTGCTCAGGAGAAGAAACCCAAGTCTGGACCTAAGCCTGAAACTGAGTGCTTCTACTGCAAGCAAACTGGTCACTGGAAGCAGAACTGCCCCAAGTATTTGGCGGATAAGAAGGATGGCAAGGTGAACAAAGGTATATGTGATATACATGTTATTGATGTGTACCTTACTAGAGCTCGCAGTAGCACCTGGGTATTCGATACTGGTTCTATTGCTAATATTTGCAACTTGAAATAGGGACTACGGATTAAGCGAACAGTGGCAAAGGACGAGGTGACGATGTGCGTGGGAAATGGTTCCAAAGTCGATGTGATCGCGGTCGGCTCGCTACCTCTACATCTACCATCAGGATTAGTATTAGACCTAAATAATTGTTATTTGGTGCCAGCGTTAAGCATGAACATTATATCTGGATCTTATTTGATGCGAGACGGTTATTCATTTAAATCAGAGAATAATGGTTGTTCTATTTATATGAGTAATATCTTTTATGGTCATGCACCCTTGAAGAGTGGTCTATTTTTTATGAATCTCGATAGTAGTGATACACATATTCATAATGTTGAAGCCAAAAGATGCATAGTTGATAATGATAGTGCGACTTATTTGTGGCACTGCCGTTTAGGTCATATCGGTGTAAAGCGCATGAAGAAACTCCATACTGATGGACTTTTGGAACCACTTGATTATGAATCACTTGGTACTTGCTAACCGTGCCTCATGGGCAAGATGACTAAAACGCCGTTCTCCGGTACTATGGAGAGAGCAACAGATTTGTTGGAAATCATACATACAGATGTATGTGGTCCAATGAATGTTGAAGCTCGTGGCGGATATCGTTATTTTCTCACCATCACAGATGATTTAAGCAGATATGGGTATATCTACTTAATGAAACATAAGTCTGAAACATTTGAAAAGTTCAAAGAATTTCAGAGTGAAGTTGAAAATCATCATAACAAGAAAATAAAGTTTCTACGATCTGATCGTGGAGGAGAATATTTGAGTTACGAGTTTGGTCTACATTTGAAACAATGCGGGATAGTTTCGCAACTCACGCCACCCGGAACACCACATCGTAATGGTGTGTCCGAACGTCGTAATCGTACTTTACTTGATATGGTGCGATCTATGATGTCTCTTACAGATTTACTGCTATCGTTTTGGGGTTATGCTTTAGAGATGGCCGCATTCACGTTAAATAGGGCACCATCAAAATCCGTTGAGACGACGCCTTATGAACTATGGTTTGGTAAGAAGCCAAAGTTGTCGTTTCTAAAAGTTTGGGGCTACGATGCTTATGTGAAAAAACTTCAACCTGATAAGCTCGAACCCAAATCGGAGAAATGTGTCTTCATAGGTGTCGGTGTACTAGAGTAGGGGTACCCTAGTATCCCGAACTTGTGCACGGGCAGTCGCAGCATCCCACGGCAAGGCTTGCCGGGTGACCGCCAAGGACCTCCGTGGTTCCTTTGGAGCCATTCAAGGACAAAGTATCCAAGCCAAGGAGACAAGACCCCGGCAAGAGGAGCTTGCCGGGAAGGCCAACCAAGGCAAGGCGCTTAAGGAGACAAGACCCCGGCAAGAGGAGCTTGCCGGGAAGGCCAACCAAGGCATCTCAAGGAACTTGCCGCGACGCGCCACGCGCCCCAGCAAGGCCCGATGAGCGACAAGCTCCCGGACGCGACAAGACAGCGACCGCGGCAAGGCGCCTGCCGCGGCAAGCCACCACTCTGTGCCCGCGCTCCAGCGCATCCACCAACGTGTCGCTCTGGGACCCTTCCAGGCGTACGTGGTGGGAGGCTGTGCAGCTAGGGGTGCACGGTGGCAAGCGGCACTGACAAGATTGCCATCATGGCGAGCGGTGGCGTCCCTGACGGTCCCTTTTGCACAATTTAGGCGACGCAGACGGGCATTTAACGCCCTTGTCCCCTGCCGTCAGGGTTAGGTCTGATACACTGTAGCAGGTAGCTGTACCAACCGCAACACATTTTCATTTTTACCCTTGTCTACGTTGCCACATGTCGGTGACCCCTTGAGCATATAAAAGGAGGCCCATCCGCAATGTAGAGAAGGGGGGAGGAGGAAGAGAACACTCAGGCTCGGTCTCGTTAGCTGCTGGGGTGTACTGTAGCACTCCGCGCTCCCGAGCAAGAACTCAATACAAACCACAAAGCAGGAGTAGGGTTTTACGCATCCGTGCGGCCCGAACCTGGGTAAACAGCTCGTGTGCTTCGCCTCGATCCGCTCTTCGTGCGACCCTCGCCACCACTGAACCGAAAGGGACTCGGTGCGCCGGTCCCATAGGTCCTCGTGGATTAGTCCCCCTACATGGCGCGCCAAAGATGTCGGGGGAGTAATCCACGAGCACCTATGGGACCGGCGGACCGAGTCCCTTTCGGTTCGGCGGGGGCGAGGGTCGCACGAATAGCGGATCGAGGCGAAGCACACGAGCAGTTTACCCAGGTTCGGGCCGCACGGATGCGTAAAACCCTACTCCTGCTTTGTGGTTTGTATTGAGTTCTTGCTCGGGAGCGCGGAGTGCTACAGTACACCCCAGCAGCTAACGAGACCGAGCGTGAGTGTTCTCTTCCTCCTCCCCCCTTCTCTACATTGCGCATGGGCCTCCTTTTATATGCTCAAGGGGTCACCGACAGGTGGCAACGTAGACAAGGGTAAAAATGGAAAGGTGTTGCGGTTGGTACAGCTACCTGCTACAGTGTATCATACCTAACCCTGACGGCAGGGGACAAGGGCATTAAATGCCCGTCTGCGTCGCCTAAATAGTGCAAAAGGGACCGTCATGGACGCCACCGCTCGCCACGATGGCAATCTTGTCAGTGCCGCTTGCCACCGCGCACCCCTGGCTGCATAGCCTCCCGCCACGTACGCCTGGAAGGGTCCCAGAGCGACACGTTGGTGGATGCGCTGGAGCGCGGGCACAGAGTGGTGGCTTGCCGCGGCAAGCGCCTTGCCGCGGTCGTTGTCTTGTCGCGTCCGGGAGCTTGTCGCTCACCGGGCCTTGCCGGGGCGCGTGGCGCGTCGCGGCAAGTTCCTTGAGATGCCTTGGTTGGCCTTCCCGGCAAGCTCCTCTTGCCGGGGTCTTGTCTCCTTGGCTTGGATACTTTGTCCTTGAATGGCTCCAAAGGAACCACGGAGGACCTTGGCGGTCACCCGGCAAGCCTTGCCGCGGGATGCTGCGACTGCCCGTGCACAAGTTCGAGATACTAGGGTACCCCTACTCTAGTACACCGACAGGAGCCCCCGGGCCTAGGCCATACATGGTGCCGAGCGCTGTTGGGCCAGGCCCAAAACAGGGCACGGGCACGCGCGGCCTGGGTTACGCCGTATCTCTCCCCGTATCCACCGCACCCTCCCCGAATGACACGCATTGAATGCGGCGTCGTGGGAGAGATCATGGGTGGTTTATTTATTCGGAAAGGCAGAACGTCCGCCCCCTCGCTCATTATAAGCATGGGAAACAGGGGTAGTTCGCCCATTTGCCGGTTGCTACTCCAATCTCGGAAACCTCCGCCATTCCCTTGTCTTCCCAAAGCTGAAAGAGAGCAGCGCCCCGCCCCCCATCGCCACCAGAACTACCAATGCCGTCGACCTCCTCCACCTCTTCCGCCATGGCTCCGAGAGCCGACAAAGGGAAGGTCGTGAAGTCGACCGAGGCGCAGCGGCTTGCGGCGCTGCGAAAGAAGCGGGCAATCTTTCCCCCGAAGCTCGCCGCGAGGGAGCTGAGGGAGAATTACTACCTCTTCTGGTCGACGGAGATGCGAGCGCATCCGCGCACGAAGGTACTTCCAGCCGCCGCTTGGAAAATGGCTCCAAATGGATATCCTTTCTTCGCCTTGTTCTTCTACCGCGGGCTATGCCCGCCCTTCTCTGAGTTTTTCTGCAATATTATGAACACCTACGGGTTCCGCCTCCTTGACTTCACCCCCAATGCCGTTCTGACAATGGCAGTTTTCGCACATCTCTGCGAAAACTTTGTCGGAGTCTATCCCAATGTAGCCCTTTTTCGCCACTTCTTTATGCCCCGAGTAGAGAGAGGAGAGCCTTTATCCGGCGGAATCGCCTGGATCTCGAGGGCCGGCAAGAAGGACACTTATCTGGAAGGAGAGTTCCGCGGCAAGTGGGAGGAATGGAGAGCAGACTAGTGCTGGATTGTCGAGGAGAACCCGCAGCCGTTTACCGCCCGGCGCCAAGCCCAGTAGCACGCGGCAGCGATTGGAGTGACGTGGCCCCAGAAGACGATAGGCTGAAGATTGCCATCACCTGGATCCAACGCCTCAGGCATGCCGGGCTCACTGTAGGCGCTGTTGGCGCAGATTTTCTTCGCCGCCGCATCGCCCCCCTGCAGGAACGGGGGAGACCCGCCTGAGAATTCAAGAATGCGGCGGATATCATGAGGCTGCGTCCGGCCTCAACTTCAACTTCACTGTTCTGGAGCTTAACGCGATGCTCCAGGAGCTGTTCAAGTACGACCCTCAACATCCCGAAGTGTTCAGGTTGCCGGGGGGTGTCGTTCCGCTGTGCAACAACTCCGCGCTCGACCGCATCCGTGCAATGATGCCGCTGTGCGATTCGCATGGAATTGTCCCAACTTGGCAAGAGCCTACAGATGACGTCGTGCAGGAGTTCTTTGACGGCTTGGTAGAAGTGCCGGTCCGCTCTGACGAAAAGGATAGCCTCACCCGCGACACCACCGATGCGGAGATGACATGCATCGCCACTAGGCTGGAAGAGGCGGCGGCAGCCGCAGCCGCGGGCGAATTTGGATTCACCGTGGAGGAGGCAGAGGCAGCAGAGGCGGCAAGCCGTGCCGAGCGAGGGGAGCTCGTCGGCGAGAAAGAGCTTGCCGGGCATGACGTCGAGTCGAGGGAGCCCGCCGAGGATACGAGCAGCTCGCTGGAGATCAACTCTTATTCCTCCTCATCTTCAGGCAGCTCGCCGCAAGCAGAACCTCCATCCCCACCAAGAAGGCGTCTCCGCAAGTCCGGGGACGTAGCGGGGCGGCAGGCGAGTCAACAGTCGCCGCGCCGCGCGACACGCTCCACCGCGGCAAGCACTGTTGCCGCGGGAGCACCTCACGCTGCTGCGGCAACTGGAGCGGGGTCCAGCCGGACCACAGCTTCTGCTCCTGCCGCTTCTCACGCCGCGGCGGTAGCCGGAGCGAGGTTGTCTCAGGCCACCGCCACTGTTCCCGCCAAGCGGCCAAGGGAAACTACTCCTCCGCCTCCTCGCGCCGGACGTGAGCCGGACTTCGACTTCTCCGTGTTCAGCTCCGACGAGGAAGAAGAAGAGTAAGATTCTCTTGTTGTACTTGTAGTTCTTCAATTCTTGCTGTTTTGTCTTGTATCTCATTTGCTTTACTCTGAACTTTTTCCTTTTTAGGACTCTGGCCCAGAGAGCAGCGAAGAGAGCCAAGGTCCCGGTGATTGTCATCGAGGACGAGCCCACCGCGACAGCAGGGGGTGCGTCTTCTTGCTATCCTTCGTGAAGAACTCGGCGCTGATCGCGACGAGCTCGTGGATCTGATGACGCGGTGGAGTCACTGTCGAGGTGGATCCGGCGAGTCGGCGATCTTGGCCTTCGAGGCGGAGAGTGCACAGTGGTTGTATCCTCGGCGGGCTCCCTCGACTCGACGTGATGCCCGGCAAGCTCTTTCTCGCCGACGAGCTCCCCTCGCTTGGCACGGCTTGCCGCCTCTGCTGCCTCTGCCTCCTCCACGGTGAATCCAAATTCGCCCGCGGCTGCGGCTGCCGCCGCCTCTTCCAGCCTAGTGGCGATGTGTGTCATCTCCGCATCGATGGTGTCGCGGGTGAGGCTATCCTTTTCATCGGAGCGGACCGGCACTTCTATCAAGCCGTCAAAGAACTCCTGCATGACGTCATCTGCAGGCTCTTGCCAAGTTGGGACAATTCCATGCGAATCGCACAGCGGCATCATTGCACGGATGCAGTCGAGCACAGAGTTGTTGCAGAGCGGAACGACACCCGTCGGCAACCTGAACACTTCAGGATGTTGAGGGTCGTACTTGAACAGCTCCTGGAGCATCACGTTAAGCTCAAGAATAGTGAAGCTCAAGTTGAGGCCCGGACGCAGCCTCATGATATCCGCCGCATTCTTGAATTCCCAGGCGGGTCTCCCCCGTTCCTGCAGGGGGGCGATGCGGTGGCGAAGAAAATCTGCGCCAACAGCGCCTACAGTGAGCCCGGCATGCCTGAGGCGTTGGATCCGGGTGACGGCAATCTTCAGCCTATCGTATTCCGGGGCCATGTCACTCCAATCGCTACCGCGTGCTACTGGAGCTTGGCACCGGGCGGTAAACGGCTGCGGGTTCTCCTCGACAATCCAGCACCAGTCTGCTCTCCATTCCTCCCACTTGCCGCGGAACTCTCCCTCCAGATAAGTGTCCTTCTTGCCGGCCCTCGAGATCCAGGCGATTCCGCCGGATAAAGGCTCTCCTCTCTCTACTCGGGGCATAAAGAAGTGGCAAAAAAGGGCTACATTGGGATAGACTCCGACAAAGTTTTCGCAGAGATGTGCGAAGACTGCCATGGTCAGAACAACATTGGGGGTGAAGTCAAGGAGGCGGAACCCGTAGGTGTTCATAATATCGCAGAAAAACTCAGAGAAGGGCGGGCAGAGCCCGCAGTAGAAGAACAAGGCGAAGAAAGGATATCCATTTGGAGCCATTTTCCAAGCGGCGGCTGGAAGTACCTTCGTGCACGGATGCGCTCGCGTCTCCATTGACCAGAAGAGGTAGTAATTCTCCCTCAGCTCCCTCGCGGCGAGCTTGGGGGGAAAGATTGCCCGCTCCTTTCGCAGCGCCGCAAGCCGCTGCGCCTCGGTCGACTTCACGACCTTCCCTTTGTCGGCTCTCGGAGCCATGGTGCAAGTGGTGGAGGAGGTCGACGGCGTTGGTGGTGCTGGTGGCGATGGGGGGCGGGGCGCTGCTCTCTTTCAGCTTTGGGAAGACGAGGGAGCGGCGGAGGTTTCCGAGATTGGAGTAGCAACCGGCAAATAGGCGAACTACCCCTGTTTCCCATGCTTATAATGAGGGAGGGGGCGGACGTTCCGCCATTCCGAATAAAGAAACCACCCACGATCTCTCCCACGACGCCGCATTCAACGCGTGCCGTTCGGGGAGGGCGCGGTGGATATGGGGAGAGATACGGCGTAACCCAGGCCGCGCGTGCCCGTGCCCTGTTTTGGGCCTGGCCCAACAGCGCTCGGCACCGTGTATGGCCCAGGCCCGGGGGCTCCTGTCGGTGTACTAGAGTAGGGGTACCCTAGTATCCCGAACTTGTGCACGGGCAGTCGCAGCATCCCACGGCAAGGCTTGCCGGGTGACCGCCAAGGACCTCCGTGGTTCCTTTGGAGCCATTCAAGGACAAAGTATCCAAGCCAAGGAGACAAGACCCCGGCAAGAGGAGCTTGCCGGGAAGGCCAACCAAGGCAAGGCGCTTAAGGAGACAAGACCCCGGCAAGAGGAGCTTGCCGGGAAGGCCAACCAAGGCATCTCAAGGAACTTGCCGCGACGCGCCGCGCGCCCCGGCAAGGCCCGGTGAGCGACAAGCTCCCGGACGCGACAAGACAACGACCACGGCAAGGCACTTGCCGCGGCAAGCCACCACTCTGTGCCCGCGCTCCAGCGCATCCACCAACGTGTCGCTCTAGGACCCTTCCAGGCGTACGTGGCGGGAGGCTGTGCAGCCAGGGGTGCGCGGTGGCAAGCGGCACTGACAAGATTTCCATCGTGGCGAGCGGTGGCGTCCCTGACGGTCCCTTTTGCACTATTTAGGCGACGCAGACGGGCATTTAATGCCCTTGTCCCCTGCCGTCAGGGTTAGGTATGATACACTGTAGCAGGTAGCTGTACCAACCGCAACACCTTTCCATTTTTACCCTTGTCTACGTTGCCACATGTCGGTGACCCCTTGAGCATATAAAAGGAGGCCCATCCGCAATGTAGAGAAGGGGGGAGGAGGAAGAGAACACTCACGCTCGGTCTCGTTAGCTGCTGGGTTGTACTGTAGCACTCCGCGCTCCCGAGCAAGAACTCAATACAAACCACAAAGCAGGAGTATGGTTTTACGCATCCGTGTGGCCCGAACCTGGGTAAACTGCTCGTGTGCTTCGCCTCGATCCGCTCTTTGTGCGACCCTCGCCCCCGCCGAACTGAAAGGGACTCGGTCCGCCGGTCCCATAGGTGCTCGTGGATTAGTCCCCCAACATCTTTGGCGCGCCGGGTAGGGGGACTAATCCACGAGCACCTATGGGACCGGCGGACCGAGTCCCTTTCGGTTCGGCGGGGGCGAGGGTCGCACGAAGAGCGGATCGAGGCGAAGCACACAAGCAGTTTACCCAGGTTCGGGCCGCACAGATGCGTAAAACCCTACTCCTGCTTTGTGGTTTGTATTGAGTTCTTGCTCGGGAGCGCGGAGTTCTACAGTACACCCCAGCAGCTAAGGAGACCGAGCCTGAGTGTTCTCTTCCTCCTCCCCCCTTCTCTACATTGCGCATGGGCCTCCTTTTATATGCTTAAGGGGTCACCGACAGGTGGCAACGTAGACAAGGGTAAAAATGGAAAGGTGTTGCGGTTGGTACAACTACCTACTACAGTGTATCATACCTAACCCTAACGGCAGAGGACAAGGGCATTAAATGCCCTTCTGCGTCACCTAAATAGTGCAAAAGGGACCGTCAGGGACGCCACCGCTCGCCACGATGGCAATCTTGTCAGTGCCGCTTGCCACCGCGCACCCCTGGCTGCACAGCCTCCCGCCACGTACGCCTGGAAGGGTCCCAGAGCGACACGTTGGTGGATGCACTGGAGCGCGGGCACAGAGTGGTGGCTTGCCACGGCAAGTGCCTTGCCGCGGTCGTTGTCTTGTCGCGTCCGGGAGCTTGTCGCTCACCAGGCCTTGCCGGGGCGCATGGCGCGTCGCGGCAAGTTCCTTGAGATGCCTTGGTTGGCCTTCCCGGCAAGCTCCTCTTGCCGGGGTCTTGTCTCCTTAAGCGCCTTGCCTTGGTTGGCCTTCCCGGCAAGCTCCTCTTGCCGGGGTCTTGTCTCCTTGGCTTGGATACTTTGTCCTTGAATGGCTCCAAAGGAACCACGGAGGACCTTGGCGGTCACCCGGCAAGCCTTGCCGCGGGATGCTGCGACTGCCCGTGCACAAGTTCGGGATACTAGGGTACCCCTACTCTAGTACACCGACAGGAGCCCCTGGGCCTGGGCCATACACGGTGCCGAGCGCTGTTGGGCCAGGCCCAAAACAGGGCACGGGCACGCGCGGCCTCGGTTACGCCGTATCTCTCCCCGTATCCACCGCGCCCTCCCCGAACGGCACGCGTTGAATGCGGCGTCGTGGGAGAGATCATGGGTGGTTTCTTTATTCGGAAAGGCGGAACGTCCGCCCCCTCCCTCATTATAAGCATGGGAAACAGGGGTAGTTCGCCCATTTGCCGGTTGCTACTCCAATCTCGGAAACCTCCACCGCTCCCTCGTCTTCCCAAAGCTGAAAGAGAGCAGCGCCCCGCCCCCATCGCCACCAGCACCACCAACGCCGTCGACCTCCTCCACCACTTCCGCCTTGGCTCCAAGAGCCGACAAAGGGAAGGTTGTGAAGTTGACCGAGGCGCAGCGGCTTGCGGCGCTGCGAAAGGAGCGGGCAATCTTCCCCCCCAAGCTCGCCGCGAGGGAGCTGAGGGAGAATTACTACCTCTTCTGGTCGACGGAGACGCGAGCGCATCCGCGCACGAAGGTACTTCCAGCCGCCGCTTGGAAAACGGCTCCAAACGGATATCCTTTCTTTGCCTTGTTCTTCTTCTGCGGGCTCTGCCCGCCCTTCTCTGAGTTTTTCTGCGATATTATGAACACCTACGGGTTCCGCCTCCTTGACTTCACCCCCAATGTTGTTCTGACCATGGCAGTTTTCGCACATCTCTGCGAAAACTTTGTCGGAGTCTATCCCAATGTAGCCCTTTTTCACCACTTCTTTATGCCCCGAGTAGAGAGAGGAGAGCCTTTATCCGGCGGAATCGCTTGTATCTCGAGGGCCGGCAAGAAGGACACTTATCTGGAGGGAGAGTTCCGCGGCAAGTGGGAGGAATGGAGAGCAGACTGGTGCTTGATTGTCGAGGAGAACCCGCAGCCGTTTACCGCCCGGCGCCAAGCCCCAGTAGCACGCGGCAGCGATTGGAGTGACGTGGCCCCGGAAGACGATAGGCTAAAGATTGCCGTCACCCGGATCCAACGCCTCAGGCATGCCGGGCTCACTTTAGGCGCTGTTGGCACAAATTTTCTTCGCCGCCGCATCGCCCCCTGCAGGAACGAGGGAGACCCGCCTGGGAATTCAAGAATGCGGTGGATATCATGAGGCTGCGCCCGGGCCTCAACTTCAACTTCACTCTTCTGGAGCTTAACGCGATGCTCCAGGAGCTGTTCAAGTACGACCCTCAACATCCCGAAGTGTTCAGGTTGCCGACGGGTGTCGTTCCGCTGTGCAACAACTCCGTGCTCGACCGCATCCGTGCAATGATGCCGCTGTGCGATTCGCATGGAATTGTCCCAACTTGGCAAGAGCCTGCAGACGACGTTATGCAGGAGTTCTTTGACGGCTTGGTAGAAGTGCCGGTCCGCTCCGATGAAAAGGATAGCCTCAACCGCGACACCACCGATGCGGAGATGACACGCATCGCCACTAGGCTGGAAGAGGCGGCGGCAGCCGCTGCCGCGGGCGAATTTGGATTCACCGTGGAGGAGGCAGAGGCAGCAGAGGCGGCAAGCCGTGCCGAGCGAGGGGAGCTCGTCGGCGAGAAAGAGCTTGCCGGGCATGACGTCGAGTCGATGGAGCCCGCCGAGGAAACGAGCGGCTCGCTGGAGATCAACTCTTCTTCCTCCTCATCTTCAGGCAGCTCGCCGCAAGCAGAACCTCCATCCCCACCAAGAAGGCGTCTCTGCAAGGCCGGGGACGTAGCGGGGCGGCAGGCGAGTCAACAGTCGCCGCGCCGCGCGACACGCTCCACCGCGTCAAGCACTGTTGCCGCGGGAGCACCTCACACTACTGCGGCAACTGGAGCGGGGTCCACCCGGACCACAACTTCTGCTCCTGCCGCTTCTCACACCGCGGCGGTAGCCGGAGCGGGGTCATCTCAGGCCACCGCCACTGTTCCTGCCAAGCGGCCAAGGGAAACTACTCCTCCGCCTCCTCGCGCCGGACGTGAGCCGGACTTCGACTTCTCCGCGTTCAGCTCCGACGAGGAAGAAGAAGAGTAAGATTCTCTTGTTGTACTTGTAGTTCTTCAATTCTTGCTGTTTTGTCTTGTATCTCATTTGCTTTACTCTGAACTTATTTCTTTTTAGGACTCTGGCCCAGAGAGCAGCGAAGAGAGCCAAGATCCCGGTGATTGTCATCGAGGACGAGCCCACCGCGACAGCAGGGGGTGCGTCCGAGACAACCTTGCCAGACCCGGCAACTGTTCTCCAGAGCAGCCCCCAGCGTAAGTATATGGTTTGCTTTCCGCTGTTGGGCGCGCATGGATACTCTTTCTTTGCTGACATCTGACTGTTGGTTTGTGTAGGAGCAGGGCAGCCCCACCAGGAGCGCCCAGAGGCCGCCCCCGAAATGCCAAGGGAGAGTCCTCCGGCAAGGGAGAGTTCTCCGGCAAGGGAGAGTACCAGCGGCCCTCCGGCGGCGGAGACCACGACTGCAGAACCCGGTACAGGTAATCCTCTCGCTTCAAAACTTCCCTCGGGTTCTTCTTCTTTTGATCTTCTTTTTGGGTATTTACTTGACTTTTCTCACTTTTCCGGCCATCAGACCTATCTGCAGCGGAGCCGATGGAGACCGAGGTTGCTGCCGACGACGCCGCTGCCACTGAAGAAGCAGGCGGCGCTGATGATCCCGCCGGCGACGAGGCCGCCAAAGCTGCCGCCACATCAGCTGGCGAGGGGTCTGGCGATCGCACTGACGGCCCTGAGGCCGTAGGAGCGCCAGGTGCTACGTTAACCGCCGACCCATCCGCCGCTGCCGCAGCGCCAGGCTCTGAAGAGCCCCAGCCAGGCGTCTACTTGAAGGCCAGCAATGGCGTCTTCATCAACCTCCCCTGGGCGTCAAGCTCCAGGGCGCCGGTCGAGGGAGAGAGCTTTGACGGAGAGGTGCTCGCCTCCGCTGGGCTGACGCTGGTTGACGCGCCGAGCAGCAGCAGCAGCAGCGAGCCTGAGGAGGAGCGGCTGCTGCGGAAGCTGGTGTCGCTCTATCGTGCCCGGCAAGCCAAGCTGGAATCCCGCGAGGCGCTTGTTGCGAAGGCGGGAGTGGACATTGAAAAGCGCGTGGAGGAGCTCTGGAGTCTCAACCAGGAAGCTCTCCGGTCTCTGGCAGAGGAGCGGGAGCAACTCGCCGAGGAGCAGAAGGCCTTCCTCCTCGAGAAGGCTGAAGTCGAAGAGCAACGGCGGCTTGCCGCTAAAAAGTTGTCTGCGCAGGAGGGCGAGCTGGTGCAGCGGAAGGTCAACCTTGACGCCCACGAGGAGGAGCTTTCCGCGCCCGAGCGAATATTCGGCGGAGCCCTCAAGCAAGCGGAGGATGCTGCCGCAGCCGCCGAGGCCGCCAAGAAGGAGCTGGAGACGAAGGTGGCACAGCTGGAGGCCGATCTCAAGGCGAGTGGTGAAGAGCTTGCCGCCGCCAAGGACTCCAACGCAGATCTTGAATTGAAGCTGACCACTTTGACCAAGACGCTGGACGGCGCCAGGGAGCAGGAGGTGGCCTTGAAGGAGGAGATCAAGGCTGACAAGGCGCTGCTGGCGAGTGCTGCCGCCGCCCAGAATGCTTTTAGGGAGAATGTGGAGCACTGGACGGAGAGTCTCGTGAGTGCTACCGCAGATATTGACAGGGAGCTGGCGCAGCTGGGGGTGGAGGATCTCGGGTATCCCTCTAATGAGAACCTCCAACCCAGCGCCAAGCTCACCTTGTTCTTCAAAGGCGTGGCGACGGCCCTCCAGCGGCTCCGGGAGAAGATCCCAAAGCAGCTGGCCGACGAGTCGCGCAAGATCTGCACAGGAGCTCTTCAAAAGGTGTTGGTGAAGGTGGCCTTCCGCAACCCGGGCCTCAACCTCACCAACGTCCTCAAGACCCTGCCGCCGGATGCTGATCTGGAGGCGCTCAAGACCCTTGTCGCACCCATTGTGGACAAGGTGAGCGGGATCAAGAGGATTGAGGGCGATCGCGTAGACTAGGCCGCCCGTTTTCTTCTTTTCTTGCCGGTGCTGGTCATGTTATGAGAACAATCTATTAGAGCCGCGACAAGCTACCTTGTAATATAACCCTATTCCGGGTGATGATTGCAATGTTATTCCCTTTACTTGATTCCTCCCTTTGTATGTTTTTGCCCTACGCTTTTAGGGAACTTGCCGGTGTAGGCACCTTAGCCGTGAGCGCTGAGTGCGGGACGTCAGCAGCCTGCTGGTGGTGCCGCTACCGACAAGAAACCTTGTCGCAACTAGTCGCAGCTCACTTAAGTTGTTGAGCAGACTCGAAACAAAGTAAGGGCGCAACTAGCTACGAGTTGGTTCCTCCGCGCACAGGTTTTCCATACAAAGTTCGGTCGTTCAAGGGAGATAACTTAAAAATTTAAAAAATCTGATTGCTCAAACTTTGGCAACTTAGCTTTTCTGTTGTTTGCTTCCCGGAAAGGCGAAACTTTCTTGAACGACGCCTGGTCCATACTATTACCTTCTCCTTTCCCCCCCCCCCCCGGCAAAGTTGTGGGCGAGGGAACCTTCCTTTCCTTGAGAAAAAAGAAAGAAGAGAAAATAAAGATATGGAGCCTTACGGCTCGTTATTGCTTACCGGGGAGTAGGTGCTGCACAAAGTGTCAGATCACATATGCAAAAAATAGAAAGCATGAAATTGACAAGATGTGCGGAGCACTTGAGCTTTACTTATGCACGGGGTCTGCGCCCGGCTTTGTACAAAGGATTACATGCAACAGCGGCAAGACTTGTACAAAAGGTGGTTGCCGGAAGAGGTTCCGGCAACCGCGCCTTACGGGTAAAACTTACGAAGATGCTCAATGTTCCAGGAATTGCTCACCGGAATGCTATCTTCAGTCTCAAGGCGGACAGCGCCAGGCCTAGTGACTCGTTTCACCCGGTAAGGGCCTTCCCACTTCGGCGTCAACTTGTTGGAATTCTTGGCGGACTGAACACGCCGAAGAACAAGGTCGCCTTCCTCGACACTTCTGGCGTTAACTTTGTGGCTATGGTAGCGGCGCAAAGCTTGCTGGTAGCGAGCAGCTCGTACAGCAGCCGAAAGACGGTCTTCCTCAAGGAGCAGCGCGTCATCTTGTCGTAGCTGCTCTTGATCAAGCTCATCATAAGCGAGCACTCGAGGTGACCCGTATACGATTTCCGTGGGGAGAACTGCCTCTGCTCCATAGACTAGAGCTAAAGGTGTCTGGCCAGTGGCTCGATTTGGCGTCGTCCTGATCGACCAAAGAGCCACCGGCAGCTCCTCGATCTAGTTTCTTCCGCACTTGTGCAGCCTGTCGAAAGTCCTAGTCTTGAGGCCACGCAACACTTCAGCATTTGCCCTCTCCGCTTGACCGTTGCTTCTCGGGTGAGCAACAGAAGTGAAGCATACCTTGGCGCCAAGATCTTGGACGTACTGCATGAAGGTGCGGCTCGTGAATTGCGTACCGTTGTCGGTGATTATCCTGTTAGGGATCCCGAAGCGGCAAACAATCGACCTGAAGAACTTGACTGCTGACTGTGCTGTCACCTTCCTCACTGGTTCCACTTCTGGCCACTTTGTGAACTTGTCGATTGCAACGTACAAGTACTCAAAGCCCCCGACTGCTCGGGGAAAGGGGCCGAGGATGTCGAGCCCCCAGACCGAAAATGGCCAGGATAAAGGGATCGTCTAGAGAGCTTGAGCTGGTTGGTGTATCTGTTTGGAATGGAACTGGCATGCTTCACACTTGGTTACTTGTGCAGTTGCATCCTGGAGGGCTGTCGGCCAAAAGAAACCTTGCCGGAATGCTTTGCCGGCAAGTGCTCTTGCGCCAATGTGGTGACCACATATGCCTCCATGTATCTCTGCCAACAGCTTTTGTCCGTCTTCCCGGTGAATACACTTCAATTTCACACCGTTGAGTCTTCTTCTGTACAGTTTGTTGTCGACAAATTGGTACATACTTGACTGTCGGGCTACTCTTTCTGCTTCTTCTTGCTCTTCAGGAAGTTCTCCTGTCTGAAGGAAACGGATAATCTGCTGCGCCCATGCTGGAGCTTGTGGCTCGACAACAAGGACTAAAGGTGAATCTGCTGCTGCGGGAACATCCGCTTCTACGGCGAGAACCTGCGGCTCTGCCGGAGCTTGACGTTCCCCGGCAAGCTTGCCGGAGCAAAACTTGTCAGGAGCTTCTACTTCGACGGAACAAACCCTAGGGCTTGCCGGAGCAGACTGCTCCTCAGCACTCTTGGCGTTGATCTTGGGGACCTTCTTGGCCAAAGGCAAATCTGCTGCTGCGGGAACATCCGCTTCTACGGCGAGAACCTGCGGCTCTGCCGGAGCTTGACGTTCCCCGGCAAGCTTGCCGGAGCAATACTTGTCGGGAGCTTCTGCTTCAACGGAACAAACCCTAGGGCTTGCCGGAGCGGACTGCTCCTCAGCGCTCTTGGCAGCAAAACTTGTCGGGAGCTTCTGCTTCAACGGAACAAACCCTAGGGCTTGCCGGAGCAGACTGCTCCTCAGCGCTCTTGGCGTTGATCTTGGGGACCTTCTTGGCGACGGCTTCGGGAAGCTCTACCGGAAAATAGTCACCAGAAATCAACTTCCTCTTCTTGCTCTGTCCAGTTGATGGCGTTACAGACGGTTGAGTCAGCTTGAGCACAAAGATCCCTGGTTCCATAGGTAACTTAAGTGCGGCGCACTTTTATAGGCCATCGGCAATGGAGTTCTGAGCTCTTGGAACATGCTCCATCTGTAGGCCGTCAAAGTGCTCTTCTAGCTTTCTCACTTCGTCGACGTAGGCTTCCATCAACGGACTCTGATAGCTCTTGTTCACTTGGCGGACGACAAGCTGCGAGTCACCCCTGACAATGAGCTTCTTGATCCCAAGGTCTACCGCGATCCTGAGACCGGCAAGCAAGCCTTCATACTCTGTAGTATTGTTTGTTGCTTGCTCCTTGGGAAAGTGCATCTGGACTACGTACTTGAGGTGCTCTCCGGTGGGTGCGACAAAGCAGCACACCAGCGCCGGCGCCTTGCAGCGAAAAGGCACCATCAAAGTACATCAGCCACTCTTTGCTTGCTTCCTTGACGGGGATGCTCGTTTCTGGAATTTCTTCATCTCGTGTTGCCGTCCATTCTGCTAGGAATTCCGCCAATGCTCTGCTTTGGTTAGTTGAAGTACTCTCAAACTTGAGGCCAAAGCTTGACAGTTCCAGTGCCCACTCAACAATCCTGCCTGTCGCTTCTGGATTCTGTAGTACCCTCTTCAGCAGAAAACGAGTGACAACTGTGATCTCATGTGCTTGGAAGTAATGGCGCAGCTTTCTCGAGGCCATGAGAAGGCCAAAAAGCAATTTATGCATGCCAGAGTACCTTGACCTAGCCCCCTACAGAAGGGAACTGACAAAGTAAACTGGGCGCTGTACCATTCTCTTCTGTATCTGCTCGCGCGTCTGCGCAGATCCATCCTTGTCGGGACCAGAGCTTGTCGGGGAAGCCCCCTGCTTGTCGCTGGATGCACCTGCCGTGGTTGCTGGCTCGTCATCTGCCTCCCTCTCTGCTACTAACGCAGCACTAACCGCTTGGTTAGTTGCCGCTATATACAGCAGCAACTTCTCTTGTGGCTTAGGTGCGACAAGTGTTGGAGCGGAGGACAGGTATCTCTTCAAGTCTTGCAGCGCAGCCTCCGCTTCCGGAGTCCATTTCATTGGACCTGCCTTTTTCAATATTTTGGAAAATGGTAGGGCGCGCTCAGCAGACCTAGAGATAAACCTGCTGAGAGCAGCCATGCAACCGGCAAGTCTTTGTACATCCTTGACGTGCTTTGGTGCTTCAATCTGCTCAATGGCCTTGATCTTGTCGGGATTGGCTTCGATTCCCCGCTGAGACACGAAGAACCAGAGAAGCTTGCCGGAGGGGACTCCAAATACACACTTCTTGGGGTTGAGCTTGAGGCTGATCTTGCGCAGATTTGCAAAGGTCTCATCTAAATCTTGAACCAGAGTTGCTTTGTCCTTGCTCTTGACCACTATGTCATCCATGTAGGCTTCCACATTTCTGTGTATTTGTGGCTCAAGAGCGACATGGACTACCCTTGCAAATGTTGAACCAGCATTTTTTAAACCGAAAGGCATCCGTATCAAACAATACGTGCCACATGGAGTGATGAATGTGGTCTTCTCCTCATCCTCTTCTGCCATGAAGATCTGATGGTATTCTGAGTATGCGTCAAGAAATGAAAGCAAGTCACATCCGGCCATGGAGTCAACAATCTGGTCAATGTGCGGCAAAGGTAATGGGTCTTTGGGACAAGCTTTGTTAACATCGGTAAAGTCGATACAAAGTCTCCATTTCCCGTTCGCCTTGCGCACGACTACAGGATTGGCCAACCACGTAGGATGGAGCACTCCTCTGACAAGGCCTGCTGCTTCCAACTTCTTGATCTCTTCTGCGATGAATTCTTGGCGCTCCACTGCTTGCTTCCTGACCTTCTGCTTGATGGGCCGCGCATGAGGACAAACGGCAAGATGGTGCTCAATTACTTTCCTGGGTACACCGGGGATGTCAGACGGTTGCCACGCAAACACGTCGACGTTCGCCCGCAGGAAAGCAATGAGCGCGCTTTCCTATTTAGGGTCGAGAGTGGCACTGATGGTGAAGGTACCACCAGTGCCGTCCTCCTTGGCAGACACCTTCTTGGTCTCTGGCGGAGCTGCCATTGTCTTCTTACACTTGCCGGTGGAGCTCGATGGTGCGTCCTCGACAGCAGCGCAGCACTCCGAAGAGGTGCGCTTGCCGGAGTGGGCATCAGAACTCCTGCCGGACTTGGTCTTCTTCTTCCCCCCGGGAGCTTCAACGGCAGGCAACTTGCGATCTTTTGCGGCTGCCACTTCCCGGTAGATCTTGTCGGCGCAGATAAGAGCATCCTTCTTGTCGCCAGGGACAGAGATGACGCTTATCGGGCCTGGCATCTTCAGCATGTTGTATGCGTAGTGAGAGGCTGCCATGAACTTGGCGAGTGCTGGACGGCTGAGTATCCCATTGTAAGGCAATGGAAAATCGGTAACGTCAAAAGTGACCCTCTCAGTCCTGAAGTTCACCTTGCTGCCAAATGTTACTGGCAACGTGACCTTCCCCTTCGGCTTGCTCCTTCCCGGGTTGATTCCTTGGAATGTGCCGGTCTCTTCAAGCTCGCTGTCAGGGATCTGGAGTTTCTGGAGTACAGCGGAGGAGATCAGGTTCAAGCCGGCCCCGCCGTCAACTAGCATCTTATTGACCTTGAGGTTGCGGATAGTTGGTGAAACCAACATCGGCAAGCACCCGACCGCAGTTGTGCGATCAGGGTGGTCCTCAATATCAAAGATGATAGGCGTGGCGGACCATTTCAGAGGCTTGCGTGACTCGACAGGTGGTTCCGCCGCATTGACTTCCCGCACCCACTGCTTGAGTTGGCGGTGCGAAGTATGCAGAGAAGCACCGCCGTCAACGCACAAGACCTCTGTGGCTTTCTGGAACTCCTGCTCACTGGTCTCGACATCATCCATGTCTTCATCGTCGTCGTCATCTTCATCCTTGTCGCGACCGCGGGGAGGTCTGTCTCCTTGCCGCTGCTTGGCCTTGCCGCAGCGTCCTCCCCGGCCGGCGCGCTTCTTGCCGGATTCTCCAGCGCCTCCTTGGGCCCTCTCCCTGCCGCGTCGCTCACATTCAGCCTTTTGCTGCTGGACAAGCTGCTCGACCTTCTTGCAGCTCTGGAGGTCATGGCCCTTGGTGCGGTGGATCTTGCAGTACTGCTTGTCGGTGCCGTCCTGCTTGTCGGCGACCGCCACAGTCTGGCAGTTGGTGCATGCGGAAATCTCCTTGCCGGAGCTACCAGCTTTGGCTTTCTTGGTGCCACCTTCGTTGCCGGACTGCTCAATGACTAGCCCATCTTTGCCTTTCTTCTTCCTGTATGAGACTCTGAATGGTGGCCCTCCAGTCGTCGATCTTGTCTGCCGTTGGAGGGTAGTCCAGGAGCAGTTGAGCTCGCGCCAAAGCTTCTGCTGTAGTGGCGGGTGGCGGTGGCGAACGGTGCGAGGAGCGGGATATGCTCGGACTTCTAACTATGTTAGAAGGAGCAGTATCCCGTCCAGGCGACCGTGCCTCGCTCGTGCCAGCATGTTGGCGTGCATGCTGGTCTTGAGCACTCCGAGATCCACCAGCTCGATCTTGGTCCAGCAAACGCATGGTACCGTGAGTACCATGACGCTGCCGGTCCCGCGCCTCCTGAGATGGGCGCGGTGCATGTACGGACACCGAGGTCTTGGAGTGCGCCCGGTCGTTGTGGGAGCTGGCTACGCCGCCAATGGGCAGTGCAGCCTTGTCCTTCGACCTGGCAGCACCGTGAGCTCCCTCGTCGACGCCCGTTCTTCCGCCAGCGTTTGCCCCGTCGGTCGTTTGCTCCGGCGGTGGTGGGTTCGGCGCGGACGGAGCAGCCGCCTCCGAAGCCTTCTTCTTCGGCGGCATGTCGATGAAGATGATGAAGATCTAGCTCGTCTGAACGCCGGATCTGGTTCACACAACCTCGACGCCCCTACCTGGCGCGCCAAAGATGTCGGGGGACTAATCCACGAGCACCTATGGGACCGGCGGACCGAGTCCCTTTTGGTTCAGCGGGGGCGAGGGTCTCACGAAGAGCGGGTCGAGGCGAAGCACACGAGCAGTTTACCCAGGTTCGGGCCGCACGGATGCGTAAAACCCTACTCCTGCTTTGTGGTTTGTATTGAGTTCTTGCTCGGGAGGGCGGAGTGCTACAGTACACCCCAGCAGCTAACGAGACCGAGCCTGAGTGTTCTCTTCCTCCTCCCCCCTTCTCTACATTGCGCATGGGCCTCCTTTTATATGCTCAAGGGGTCACCGACAGGTGGCAACGTAGACAAGGGTAAAAATGGAAAGGTGTTGCGGTTGGTACAGCTACCTGCTACAGTGTATCATACCTAACCCTGACGGCAGGGGACAAGGGCATTAAATGCCCGTCTGCGTCGCCTAAATAGTGCAAAAGGGACCGTCAGGGACGCCACCGCTCGCCACGATGGCAATCTTGTCAGTGCCGCTTGCCACCGTGCACCCCTGGCTGCACAGCCTCCCGCCACATACGCCTGGAAGGGTCCCACAGCGACACGTTGGTGGATGCAATGGAGCGCGGGCACAGAGTGGTGGCTTGCCGCGGCAAGCGCCTTGCCGCGGTCGTTGTCTTGTCGCATCCGGGAGCTTGTCGCTCACCGGGCCTTGCAGGGGCGCGTGGCGCGTCGCGGCAAGTTCCTTGAGATGCCTTGGTTGGCCTTCCTGGCAAGCTCCTCTTGCCGGGGTCTTGTCTCCTTAAGTGCCTTGCCTTGGTTGGCCTTCCCGGCAAGCTCCTCTTGCCGGGGTCTTGCCTCCTTGGCTTGGATACTTTGTCCTTGGATTGCTCCAAAGGAACCACGGAGGACCTTGGCGGTCACCCGGCAAGCCTTGCCACGGGATGCTGCGACTGCCCGTGCACAAGTTCGGGATACTAGGGTACCCCTACTCTAGTACACCGACAATATGATACCCAAAGGAGACAGTTGGGTACACCTTCTATCACAGATCCGAAGGCAAGACATTTGTTGCTAAGAATGGATCCTTTCTAGAGAAGGAGTTTCTCTCGAAAGAAGTGAGTGGGAGGAAAGTAGAACTTGATGTGGTAACTGTACCTGCTCCCTTATTGGAAAGTAGTACATCACAGAAACCGGTTTCTGTGACACCTGCACCAATTAGTGAGGAAGCTAATGATGATGATCATGAAACTTCAGAACAAGTTACTACTGAACCTCGTAGATCAACCAGAGTAAGATCCGCACCAGAGTGGTACGGTAATCCTGTTCTGGAAGTCATGCTACTAGATCATGATGAACCTACAAACTATGAAGATGCGATGGTGAGCCCAGATTCCGCAAAATGGCTTGAAGCCATGAAATCTGAGATGGGATCGATGTATGAGAACAAAGTGTGGACTTTGGTTGACTTGCCCAATGATCGGCAAGCAATTGAGAATAAATGGATCTTCAAGAAGAAGACTGACGCTGACGGTAATGTTACTGTCTACAAAGCTCGACTTGTCGCAAAAGGTTTTCGACAAGTTCAAGGGATTGACTACGATGAGACCTTCTCACCCGTAGCGATGCTTAAGTCTGTCCGAATCATGTTAGCAATTGCCGCATTTTATGATTATGAAATTTGGCAGATGGATGTCAAAACTGCATTCCTGAATGGATTTTTGGAAGAAGAGTTGTATATGATGCAGCCAGAAGGTTTTGTCGATCCAAAGGGAGCTAACAAAGTCTGCAAGCTCCAGCGATCCATTTATGGACTGGTGCAAGCCTCTCGGATTGGAATAAACGCTTTGATAGTGTGATCAAAGCATTTGGTTTTGTACAGACTTTTGGAGAAGCCTGTATTTACAAGAAAGTGAGTGGGAGTTGTATATCATTTTTGATATTATATGTGGATGACATATTACTAATCGGAAATGATATAGAATTTCTAGATAGCATAAAGGGATTCTTGAATAAGAGTTTTTCAATGAAAGACCTCGGTGAAGCTGCTTACATATTGGGCATTAAGATCTATAGAGATAGATCAAGACGCTTAATTGGACTCTCACAAAGCACATACCTTGACAAAGTTTTGAAGATGTTCAAAATGGATCAAGCAAAGAAAGGATTCTTCCCTGTGTTACAAGGTGTGAAGTTGAGTAAGACTCAATGCCCGACCACTGCAGAAGATAGAGAGAAAATGAAAGATGTTCCCTATGCTTCAGCCATAGGCTCTATCATGTATGCAATGCTGTGTACCAGACCTGATGCGTGTCTTGTTATAAGTCTAGCAGGGAGGTACGAAAGTAATCCAGGAGTGGATCACTGGACAGTGGTCAAGAACATCCTGAAATACCTGAAAAGGACTAAGGATATGTTTCTCGTATATGGAGGTGACAAAGAGCTCATTGTAAATGGTTACGTTGATACAAGCTTTGACACTGATCTGGACGATTGTAAATCGAAAACCGGATACGTATTTACATTAGACGGTGAAGCTGTCAGTTGGTGCAGTTCTAAACAAAGCGTCGTGGCGGGATCTACATGTGAAGCAGAGTACATAGCTGCTTCGGAAGCAGCAAACGAAGGAGTCTGGATGAAGGAGTTCATATCCGATATAGGTGTCATACCTAGTGCATCGGGTCCAATGAAAATCTTTTGTGACAATACTCGTGCAATTGCCTTGGCAAAGGAATCCAGATTTCACAAGAGAACCAAGCACATCAAGAGACGCTTCAATTCCATCTGGGATCTAGTCCAGGTGGGAGACATAGAGATTTGCAAGATACATACGGATCTGAATGTAGCAGACCCGTTGACTAAGCCTCTTCCACGAGCAAAACATGATCAACACCAAGGCTCCATGGGTGTTAGAATCATTATTGTGTAATCTAGATTATTGACTCTAGTGCAAGTGGGAGACTGAAGGAAATATGCCCTAGAGGCAATAATAAAGTTATTATTTATTTCCTTATATCATGATAAATGTTTATTATTCATGCTAGAATTGTATTAACCGGAAACATAATACTTGTGTGAATACATAGACAAACTAAACGTCACTAGTATGCCTCTACTTGACTAGCTCGTTAATCGAAGATGGTTATGTTTCCTAACCATAGACATGTGTTGTCATTTGATTAACGGGATCACATCATTAGGAGAATGATGTGATTGACATGACCCATTCCATTAGCTTAGCACCCGATCATTTAGTATGTTGCTATTGCTTTCTTCATGACTTATACATGTTCCTGTGATTATGATATTATGCAACTCCCGTTTGCCGGAGGAACACTTTGTGTGCTACCAAACGTCACAATGTAACTGGGTGATTATAAAGGTGCTCTACAGGTGTCTCCAAAGGTACATGTTGGGTTGGCGTATTTCGAGATTAGGATTTGTCACTCCGATTGTCGGAGAGGTATCTCTGGGCCCTCTCGGTAATGCACATCACTTAAGCCTTGCAAGCAATGCAACTAATGAGTTAGTTGTGAGATGATGTATTACGGAACGAGTAAAGAGACTTGTCGGTAACGAGATTGAACTAGGTATTGAGATACCGACGATCGAATCTCGGGCAAGTAACATACCGATGACAAAGGGAACAATGAATGTTGTTATGCGGTCTGACTGATAAAGATCTTCGTAGAATATGTAGGAGCCAATATGAGCATCCAGGTTCCGCTATTGGTTATTGACCGGAGATGTGTCTCGGTCATGTCTACATTGTTCTCGAACCCGTAGGGTCCGCACGCTTAACGTTACGATGACAGTTTCATTATAAGTTTATATATTTTGATGTACCGAAGGTTGTTCAGAGTCCCGGATGTGATCACGTCATTATGAGGAGTCTCGAAATGGTCAAGACATAAAGATTGATATATTGGACGGCT
The DNA here is from genome assembly GCF_002162155.2 of Triticum dicoccoides. Classification (NCBI taxonomy): domain Eukaryota; kingdom Viridiplantae; phylum Streptophyta; class Magnoliopsida; order Poales; family Poaceae; genus Triticum; species Triticum dicoccoides. The sequence goes on from NC_041382.1 coordinate 755,885,329, forward strand.
ATATTCGGACACCGGAAATGTTTCGGGTGATTTCGGAGAAAACCTAAGTGCCGGAAGGGTTACCGGAACCCCCCGGGGAAGTATTGGGCCTTAGTGGGCCTGAGGGGAGAGAGAGGGCAGCAGCCCAGGAGGTGGCGCGCCCCCTCCCATGAGGAGTCCGAATTGGACTAGGGGAGGGGGGCGCGGCCCCTCTTTCCGTCTCCCTCTCCCTCTCTTTCCTTCCCCCTTCTCTCTTCCTAGTTGGACTAGGAAAGGGGAGTCCTACTCCTACTAGGAGGAGGACTCCCCCCTCCTTGGCGCGCCCCAAGGGCCGGCGGGCATGGGGCACCTCTAGACACACAAGTTCTCTTAGCCGTGTGCGGTGCCCCCCTCCACCATAATCCTCGATAATATTGTAGCAGTGCTTAGGCGAAGCCCTGCGACGGTATAACATCAAGATCATCACCACGCCGTCATGCTGACGGAACTCTTCCCCGACAGTTTGCTGGATCGGAGTCCGGGGATTGTCATCGAGCTGAACGTGTGCTAGAACTCAGAGGTGCCGTAGTTTCGGTGCTTGATCAGTCGGGCCGTGAAGACGTACGACTACATCAACCGCATTCTCATAACGCTTCCGCTTTTGGTCTACGAGGGTACGTGGACAACACTCTCCCCTCTCGTAGCTATGCATCACCATGATCTTGCGTGTGCATAGGATTTTTTTTGAAATTACTACGTTCCCCAACAGTTATGTGATCCAATTATGATATTATTGTCGAGGGAACTTACACTAGCGAAAGTATGAACCCTAGGCCTTATTTCCACACATTGCAATACCGTTTATGCTCACTTTTATCACTTGCTACCTTGCTGTTTTTATTATTTCAGATTACAAAAAACTATTACCTACTATCCATATACCACTTGTATCACCATCTCTTCGCCGAACTAGTGCACCTATACAATTTACCATTGTATTGGGTGTGTTGGGGACACAAGAGACTCTTTGTTATTTGGTTGCAGGGTTTCTTGAGAGAGACCATCTTCATCCTACGCCTCCTACGGATTGATAAACCTTAGGTCATCCACTTGAGGGAAATTTGCTACTGTCCTACAAACCTTTGCACTTGGAGGCCCAACAACATCTACAAGAAGAAGGTTGTGTAGTGGACATCAAGCTCTTTTCTGGCACCGTTGCCGGGGAGGTGAGTGCTTGAAGGTATATCTTTAGATCTTGCAATCGAGTCTTTTAGTTTCTTGCTTTATCACTAGTTTAGTTTATAAAAGAAAACTATAAAAAATGGAATTGAGTTTGTCTCATACGCTTCACCTTTTTAATATCTTTCGTGAGTATGATGGAAAGGATAATTATGCTCAAGTGCTAGAAGAAGAAATCTATAAAATGTTTGGCACTAAATATTTGAATGATGAGCACGATTGCACTGTTGTTAGTATGAATTCTTTGAATATCCATGATGCTAATGATATGCAAAGCCACAAGCTTGGGGAAGCTATGTTTGATGAAGATGATATTTTTTGTCCCCCAAGCCTTGATGAGCAAATTTACTATGATGAAAGCATGCCTCCTATCTATGATGATTATTGTGATGACACGTATGCTTTAAAGAATAATGATATCCATGAAACTTGTCATCTTGATTTCAGTTTTCAATCCCATGATAGTTACTTTGTTGAGTTTGCTCCCACTGTTATTCATGAGAAGAAATTTGCTTATGTGGAGAGTAATAAAAATTCTATGCTTGTAGATCATGAAAATAATGCTTTAGGTGCTGGTTATATTGTTGAATTTATTCATGATGCTACTGAAAATTATTATGAGGGAGGAATATATGCTTGTAGGAATTGCAATAATATCAAGTTTCCTCTCTATGTGCTAAAAGTTTTGAAGTTATACTTGTTTTACCTTCCTATGCAAGTTGATTCTTGTTCCCACAAGTTGTTTGCTCACAAAATCCCTATGCATAGGAAGCATGTTAGTCTTAATTGTGCTAGTCATATTCTTCATGATGCTCTCTTTATGCTACAATGCTTATCTTCTATATGAGCATCGTTGAAATCATCATGCCTAGCTAGGGGCGTTAAACGATAGCGCTTGTTGGGAGGCAACCCAACTTTACTTTTATTCCTTGCTTTTTGCTCCTGTTTAGTAATAAATAATTCATCTAGCCTCTGCTTATATGTGGTTTTATGCTTTTAATTAGTGTTTGTGCCAAGTAGAACCTTTGGGAAGACTTCGGGAAAGTCTTGTTGATCATGCTGTCAAAAACAGAAACTTTAGCACTCACGAGAATTGCTGCCATTTTTATTTGGAGAGTGATATTTAGATAATTCTTTTTGAAGATGATTAATAGATAAATTCCTCAGGTCCAGCAATTTATTTGAGAATTTTATGAGTTCCAGAAGTATACGTTTGATCCAGATTACTACAGACTGTTCTGTTTTTGACAGATTCTGTTTTTCATGTGTTGTTTACTTATTTTGATGAATCTATGGCTAGTAAAATAGTTTATAAACCATAGAGAAGTTGGAATACAGTAGGTTTAACACCAATATAAATAAAGAATGAGTTCATTACAGTACCTTGAAGTGGTGATTTATTTTCTTATACTAACGGAGCTTACGAGTTTTCTGTTAAGTTTTGTGTTGTGAAGTTTTCAAGTTTTGGGTAAGGATTCGATGGACCATGGAATAAGGAGTGGCAAGAGCCTAAGCTTGGGGATTTCCAAGGCACCCCAAGGTAATATTCAAGGACAACCAAGAGCCTAAGCTTGGGGATGCCCCGGAAGGCATCCCCTCTTTCGTCTTCGTTCATCGGTAACTTTACTTGGAGCTATATTTTTATTTGCCACATGATATGTGTTTTGCTTGGAGCGTCAATTTATTTTGTTAGGATTTTCTTAATGTTATTTAGAAAAATGTTTTGCATCTTTTGTTCCAATAAAAGTGGCATTGATAGTCTTTACTATGCCTATGTTACACATCTTCATGTTGCTGTTTGAAAACAGAAAGTTTACCGCTGTTGCAATAATTCCCTAGAAAATTCAGAATGTGATAAAATGTTGAAACCTTTTGCATATTAAGATCTGATAAATTTACTACAGTGGGAAGTTTCGTTCATAATTTTTGGAGCTAGGGAAGTATGGATGTTGCAGCATTCTTTACAGACTATCCTGTTTAGCCAGATTGCTGTTATGTTTGCATTGTTTGCATATGTTTGCTTCTTTAATGATTCTATTTGAGGATAGGACTGTTAAATATGCAGAGGAATTTAGTATGCAATGTTGAATAATAATTTTAGTGATTTGCTACAGTAGAGTATGATAAGGTTTTGGCAATGGTTTATACTAACTTATCTCACGAGTCCTTGTTGAGTTTTGTGTGGATGAAGCTTTTGAGATTTAGGGAGACCGTGATATGAGAGGAATTAAGGAGACACAAAATCTCAAGCTTGGGGATGCCCAAGGCACCCCAATATAATATTTCAAGAAGTCTCAAGCGTCTAAGCTTGGGGATGCCCCGGTTGGCATCCCACCTTTCTTCTTCAATAACTATCGGTTAGTATCGGTTGATCCTAAGTTTTTGCTTCTTCACATGATGTTTGCTATTCTTAGATGTCATTTTATTTTTCTTTGCTTGCTATTTGAATAAAGTACCAAGATCTGAAATTATTAAATGTTAGAGAGTCTTCACATAGTTGCATAATTATTCGACTACTCATTGATCTTCACTTATATCCTTCGGAGTAGTTTGTTGTTTGCTCTAGTACTTCACTTATATCTTTTAGAGCATGGTGGTAGTTTTGTTTTGAAGAAATAGATGAACTCTCATGCTTCACTTATATTATTTTTGAGAGTCTTAAATAGCATGGTAATTTGCTTAAAATCCTAATATGCCAGGTATTCAAGAATAATAAAAATTCTCTTATGAGTGTGTTGAATACTAAGAGAAGTTTGATGCTTGATGATTGTTTTGAGATATAGAGGTAATAATATCAAAGTCGTGCTAGTTGAGTAGTTGTGAATTTGAGAGATACTTGTGTTGAAGTTTGTGATTCTCGTAGCATGCACGTATGGTGAACCGTTATGTAACGAAGTCGGAGCATGAGGTGTTTATTGATTGTCTTCCTTATGAGTGGCGGTCGGGGACGAGCGATGGTCTTTTCCTACCAATCTATCCCCCTAGGAGCATGCACATAGTACTTTGTTTCGATAACTAATAGATTTTTGCAATAAGTATGTGAGTTCTTTATGACTAATGTTGAGTCCATGGATTATACGCACTCTCACCCTTCCACCTTTGCTAGCCTCTCTAGTACCGCGCAACTTTCGCCGATACCATAAACCCACCATATACCTTCCTCAAAACAGCCACCATACCTACCTATTATGGCATTTCCATAGCCATTCCAAGATATATTGCCATGCAACTTTCCACCGTTCCGTTTATTATGACACGCTTCATCATTGTCATATTGCTTTGCATGATCATGTAGTTGACATTGTATTTGTGGCAAAGCCACCGTTAATAATTCTTTCATACATGTCACTCTTGATTCATTGCATATCCCGGTACACCGCCGGAGGCATTCATATAGAGTCATACTTTGTTCTAGTATCGAGTTGTATCATTGAGTTGTAAATAAATAGAAGTGTGATGATCATCATTCAATAGAGCATTGTCCCAAAAAAGGCCAAATAAAAAAGGAAAGGCTAAATAAAAAAATAAATAAAAAGGGGCAATGCTACTATCCTTTTTCCACACTTGTGCTTCAAAGTAACAACAAGATATAGCGAGTCTCATATGTTCTGCTTCAAAGTAGCACCATGTTCTTCATATAGAGTCTCATATGTTGTCACTTTCATATACTAGTGGGAATCTTTCATTGTAGAACTTGGCTTGTATATTCCAATGATGGGCTTCCTCAAAATGCCCTAGGTCTTCGTGAGCAAGCGAGTTGGATGCACACCCACTAGTTTCTTTTGTTGAGCTTTCATACATTTATAGCTCTAGTGCATCCGTTGCATGGCAATCCCTACTCACTCACATTGATATCTATTGATGGGCATCTCCATAGCCTGTTGATACGCCTAGTCGATGTGAGACTATCTTCTTCCTTTTGTCTTCTCCACAACCACCATTCCATTCCACCTATAGTGCTATGTCCATGGCTCACGCTCATATATTGCGTGAAGATTGAAAAAGTTTGAGAACATCAAAAGTATGAAACAATTGCTTGGCTTGTCATCGGGGTTGTGCATGATTTAAATATTTTGTGTGGTGAAGATGGAGCATAGCCAGACTATATGATTTTGTAGGGATAACTTTCTTTGGCCATGTTATTTTGAGAAGACATAATTGCTTTGTTAGTATGCTTGAAGTATTATTGTTTTTATGTCAATATGAACTTTCGTCTTGAATCTTATGGATCTGAATATTCATATCACAAGTAGGAAGAATTACATTGAAATTATGTCAAGTAGCACTCCGCATCAAAAATTCTTTTTTGTCATTTACCTACTCGAGGACGAGCAGGAATTAAGCTTGGGGATGCTTGATACGTCTCCAACGTATCTATAATTTTTGATTGCTCCATGCTATATTATCTACTGTTTTGAGCAATATTGGGCTTTATTTTCCACTTTTATATTATTTTTGGGACTAACCTATTAACCGGAGGCCCAGCCCAGATTTGCTGTTTTATGCCTATTTCAGTGTTTTGAAGAAAAGGAATATCAGACGGAGTTGAAACGGAACGAAATCAACTGGAGAAGTTATTTTTGGAAGGAAACACACCTGATGAACTTGGACCCCACATCAGGGGAGACACGAGGTGCTCATGAGGGTGGGGGCGCCCATGGGACCCCTGTGGCTCCTCCGATGTCCTCCCTGCATCCATATATACCCACGTGACCTAAAACTTCCAGAACGCAAAATAGATCGGGAGTTCCGCCGCTAGAAGGCTTCGTAGCCACCAAAAACCAATCTAGACCCATTCCGGCACCCTGCCGGAGGGGGCAATCCTTCTCCGGTGCCCATCTTCATCATCCCGGTGCTCTCCATGACGAGGAGGGAGTAGTTCTCCCTCGGGGCTGAGGGTATGTACCAGTAGCTATGTGTTTGATCTCTCCCTCTCGTGTTCTTGAGGTGATACAATCTTGATGTATCGCGAGCTTTACTATTATAGTTGGATCCTATGTTTCTCCTCCCCCTCTTCTCTCTTGTAATGAATTGAGTTTTCCCTTTGGAGTAATCTTATCGGATTGAGTCTTTAAAGACTTGAGAACACTTGATGTATGTCTTGGTGATCAACTTGCGGGTTTCGTGACATTGGGAACCTATGCATAGGGGTTGGCACACGTTTTCGTCGTGATTCTCTGGTAGGAACTTTGGGGCACTCTTCGAGGTCCTTTGTGTTGGTTGAATAGATGAATCTAAGATTGTGTGATGCATATCGTATAGTCATACCCATGGATACTTGAGGTGACAATGGAGTATCTAGGTGACATTAGGGTTTTGGTTGATTTGTGTCTTAAGGTGTTATTCTAGTACGAACTCTAGGGCTGTTTGTGACACTTATAGGAATAGCCCGCCGGATTGATTGGAAAGAATAACTTTGAGGTGGTTTCGTACCCTACCATAATCTCTTCGTTCGTTCTCTACTATTAGTGACTTTGGAGTGACTCTTTGTTGCATGCTGAGGGATAGTTATGTGATCCAATTACGATATTATTGTTGAGGGAACTTACACTAGCGAAAGTATGAACCCTAGGCCTTATTTCCACACATTGCAATACCATTTATGCTCACTTTTATCACTTGCTACATTGCTGTTTTTATTATTTCAGATTACAAAAACTATTGCCTACTATCCATATACCACTTGTATCACCATCTCTTCACCGAACTAGTGCACCTATACAATTTACCATTGTATTGGGTGTGTTGGGGACACAAGAGACTCTTTGTTATTTGGTTGCAGGGTTGCTTGAGAGAGACCATCTTCATCCTACGCCTCCTACGGATTGATAAACCTTAGGTCATCCACTTGAGGGAAATTTGCTACTGTCCTACAAACCTCTGCACTTGGAGGCCCAACAACGTCTACAAGAAGAAGGTTGTGTAGTAGACATCAAGTACGTACATTGTTCCTTACAAGAAACCCCTAAGAGCATGGTTAATAGTATAGCCAGCTGCTGGCTATAAGCCAGTGCCATGTTATCTACAGCCCACCTTATAGCCAACATGTAGTAGTAGTTTATTTCTTATAGCCCGCTGACTCAGCTCTATTGTACTTTCTCTAATAATGCAAGAAACCACTAAAATGCCAAGAAACTACTACCACTTGCATACGTGGCAGACTTAAGATAAGACTACCTTATCAACCATTATTCATGCTCTTACCAATAAAAATCCTCGAGTGACCTCCTACCTCCGGCCCGTCCACCTAGTCATCCTCGGCCATGGGACGCAGCTACCGCCACCAGCAGAAGGCGAGGTCAAAACCGCCGGCGGTGCGGAGCCCATGTTGCGGCAGCCCGGATGCCAGCTCCATCCGGTGCTCGCGGCCGCTAGCTAGCCAAGATAGCTCCGTCTAGCTGCTTGTGTGCAAGGTTTGCTAGCTAGATTGGTAAGGCAGTGCGGCCGCTTGCTCGCGCGCGCCGCGCTAAGGCCAGCCATCTAGCTCGAGCGAAGGCCAGCGCGGCGGCTTGCTCGCTCGTGAGTCACGCTCGGGCCAGCCTGCCAACCCGTGCGGAGGCCAGCGCGGCATCCGGCCCGTCCGGCGGAGCGGCGGCCAACTCGCTCATCACCGGCGCCACCGACGAACACGCATCGGTACTGTTTGAAGTAATGTTCAGGAAAAATAATGATTTGAGGGGGAATAACAGGATAGAAGGTCAGATGTGGGCCCCTCGTGTCAACGGTCAAACAAAATGTGTTGGTTTAAGCTGCCTCGTCAGCACGCACATGTGGGCCAACCCTGTCATAAATGGGTTTAAACGAACCTAATCGGTAGGAGTACTAGGTAGTTTTTGGCGTGGATTAAGAAATTTTGGGTATGTTTTTGCTATTTTTTGTACAATAGATTCCTCCTAGGGCTGGTTGAAAGTGGTAGTTTTTTTGTTAAATACTCTACATATTGTAAGTAGGAGTGAAAGTTAAGCTTTGGAAGCCAATAAGCAAGGCTAGTTACATAGTGCATATGTGTACATGATTGAAAGTAAATATCAACCATGAGTGACTAATATCTTGATGGAAAACTCGAAACTATGGAATACTAGGAAAAGAAATGCATGGTTGGAAATACTAGCAATGTTCATGTCCGTTGCAATGAATCATAATTAGAATAATGCTTATTCACAAACTTGGTACAAAACACTCTAATTTTTATATACATATGTCACTAGAGATATATTATGTTTCAATTAGAATATATTCCTTGGGCTGTTTTGGTGAGGTCAGGGAGGGATGTGGTTGGTTTTAAGATACTAATTTTGAGTTTTTCTGCAAATTGGTAGACAAGTGGGATGTTGGTGAGAAAAGGCAACAACCTACCTCACAATCGTTAGATGTAGATCTAATGATCAGAAACGATGGATGGCAGACACACCAGCATCACCAACTTAGTCTTGTGTAGGAGTACTAGCAAGATCCGTACATTGCACGGAACATCAAGATGCATTTTTTTATAAAACACTTGTTGTGATTGACCCTTGCGGGAGTAATCCCATGTGTAAAAACTAATGATATCTTGAGAAATATGAGATAAGGTGAAGAGGAGTGGGGTGTGGTGGTGGTTGGTGGTCGAACTGAGCGGAGGCATGGGGATTGACGACGCCGGCAGCGGCCACCAGGCCAGTTTGTTCGAGAGGCTTCCTTTCTTAATTGCTCAACAATGAGGTTTGTTGGAGATAAGTATGAACGAGGGAAGGCCTTGTCTGCAAATGTGGAGAGGGGTGCGGGTATCTTTTAGTTTAATTTCCATCCGTCAGATATAGATCGGACGGTCTATATTGCAAGATGGCACACGTACCATCATCACCAACTCGGTTTTTTATAAGAGAAGAAATATAAGTATGGAGATACAAACGTATTATCGATACTTGCTTCCGTAAACTAGCATCTACATTCTATTCAACGCCTCGGCATGTGGCGCCTTAGCACAATAATTTCCCGACTGTGTAAAACGAAGATTTTCCCGTCGCCGACAAGGAGGGGGTGACGGCGGCGCGCTTTTTGGCTTGCTCTAGTCCTAGTAGTCATACTAGGTGGTCTAAGCACGTGTAGATTTATTCTTTTTCACGTCTCGTGTTCGCCGTACTGCCATGAGTGTTCATGAATAGACGGTAAGTTATTCATGGGGAAACCCTTGTTGAGCGTGTTTGCGAGAGAGAGAGAGAGAGAGAGAGAGAGAGAGAGAGAGAGAGAGAGTGCGTGTATGATATGTTAGAGACTGAGACAATGATAACAGATTCTTTGTGTCTATGTGTGTGGACATAGAGAGAGACATGTACATGGGGCTTTGTGTTGTGTAACGTGGAGACACATATACATAATTAGAGAGTGAGTGTGTGAGATACACATGCAGACATGAGGAGAGATGAGGATCCAGGTAAATGGGTGTTTGTGTGTGTTTGTGTGTGTTTCTGCACACGTTTGTGTGTGAGAGGGAGCGAGTGTATGTGGAGTAGAGAGACCACTGATGATGTAAACCTAGTATAAGGGAAGGGGGAATGGTGTGACATGTGTAGTAGCGAGATAGCATGGGTGCGGGCGAGGGGAGCAGACTATTTGGAAGAGACATCGAGTGTGTGTGGGGGAGAGGGGTGTGAGAGCGAGAGAAAGAGAGAGCTAGTGCTGGAGAGAGAGAGAGAGAGAGAGAGAGAGAGAGAGAGAGAGGAAGAGAAGGGGCGAGAGGGGTCGTTTGTGTCCATAAATGGCGTATGGATAGGGAGACAATGTTGATGTTGTCCGAAGTTGGCCTATGAACGGAGACGCAAGGGAAGCGAGTCATCGTGTGTGTGATAGGGACTTCATGAGAGAGCTAGAATAGATGGTGTAGAGAACAATGTGCGAAATCGAGAATGATTATACATTAGGGAGCTATGCAAAGGGTCACGACATATATGTATACAGGGAAGGAGATGGGGCGGGTCCGCATGTGGGAGAGATAGAAAGAGGAGAGTGGTGCACAAGGAGACAAAGTGTGCTTGTTTGCAGTGGGGGTGGTGTGTGAGGTGAGTGCGCGAGAACCACATAACTAGGGAGATAAACGTTTGGGGGCGACATTTTGTGTGTATGGGAAATATACACTCTACATAGTGCGTGTGCTTGGGTAAGAGAGATAGCGGGAGACCTAGAGAGTGAGGGAAGAGATGTATGCATGCCCCAGAGACAAAGTGATAGAGACCTATGTTGGGGTCCGGACTTTACAAGAGAGAGGGGTGTTAATGTGCTCGTGTGTTGGTGTTTGGGGGAGAGAACGACTTCTCTCTCTCTCTCTCTCTCTGTGTGTGTGGTGGTGGTGGGGGGGGTGACTTCAGATAAAGAGTGAGGTGTCTATATTTGAGGGACTTTAGCATAATTGAGATATTGTGCACTCATGGTTGATCAATTTGTTTCACAGTTTGTACTATGAGATAACGATACTTTTGAACATGCGTGATATACCTTGATGTACCAGAATTACAAACCTAAGAGTGGAATTTTGGAATTTGACTCCATCATTAGCTTTTGTAATTCATTTAAACGGAGGTACATTTTTTAAGCCGGGATTTCGTGATTTCAAATTCATATATCAAACCTAGAGATATACACATACGGGCATGTCCAAACTTTATAATCATCCACTTTATTGATACACATACAAATTTTTGCTTTTGTCATCATATTAGGATAAACACATTTGGAATTTCATTTGAATTGTTCCGTATGATGGTATTTGCTTGTAGTAGCTCAATGATCCATATTTGAATTGAATGGACAAGCTAAGTTTCGAGTTGGAGACACTGATTTTCAGAACTTGCAATTTTTTTTGCATGCAAAACAAACAAATTGTCGGCCATAATATCATAGTCGGCCATACGAGAGCAGAATACTTATAATTTTAGGTGCCAAAAGCTTTCAAACTTCCCGCTCATATCGAAATATCACGCGCCCGAAATTTTAGCCCTGCGATATTCCTGTTTTACCCCTGCCACCTGAACGGAAAAGGGCTACTTTGGTAACTCCATTGTTTTCCCCTCTTTGCCCCCAACATTCTTCCCCAGAGCCCCTCCCCTTCCCCTCCCCGACGCCCCCAACCACGGCAAGCCGCCGAATCTAGTCCTCCGCCGCAGCGGTGGACCTCACACCCCGCTGGATCTACCTTCCGCACCTTGGAACCCCCAACTGCCAACTCACCACTTCACCGGAGCCGCTTCAGCGACTGGCTTGTCCACCGCTCCAGATCTCCTTGACCGCCATCATGGTCCACCACACCGGATCTACTTAACCGGCGCCCTCGTCCACCACAGCGTAGGTGTCGGTGTACTAGAGTAGGGGTACCCTAGTATCCCGAACTTGTGCACGAGCAGTCGCAGCATCCCGCGGCAAGGCTTGTCGGGTGACCGCCAAGGTCCTCCGTGGTTCCTTTGGATCCATTCAAGGACAAAGTATCCAAGCCAAGGAGACAAGACCCCGGCAAGAGGAGCTTGCCGGGAAGGCCAACCAAGGCATCTCAAGGAACTTGCCGCGACGCGCCACGCGTCCCGGCAAGGCCCGGTGAGCGACAAGCTCCCGGACGCGACAAGACAACGACCACGGCAAGGCGCTTGCCGCGGCAAGCCACCACTCTGTGCCTGCGCTCCAGCACATCCACCAACATGTCGCTCTGGGACCCTTCCAGGCGTACGTGGCGGGAGGCTGTGCAGCCAGCGGTGCACGGTGGCAAGCGGCACTGACAAGATTTCCATCGTGGCGAGCGGTGGCGTCCCTGACGGTCCCTTTTGCACTATTTAGGCGACGCAGACGGGCATTTAATGCCCTGGTCCCCTGCCGTCAGGGTTAGGTATGATACACTGTAGCAGGTAGCTGTACCAACCGCAACACCTTTCCATTTTTACCCTTGTCTATGTTGCCACCTGTTGGTGACCCCTTGAGCATATAAAAGGAGGCCCATGCGCAACGTAGAGGGGGGAGGGGGGAGGAAGAGAACACTCACGCTCGGTCTCGTTGGCTGCTGGGGTGTACTGTAGCACTCCGCGCTCCCGAGCAAGAACTCAATACAAACCACAAAGCAGGAGTAGGGTTTTACGCATCCGTGCGGCCCGAACCTGGGTAAACTGCTCGTGTGCTTCGCCTCGATCCGCTCTTCGTGCGACCCTCGCCCCCGCCGAACCGAAAGGGACTCGGTCCGCCGGTCCCATAGGTGCTCGTGGATTAGTCCCCCGATATCTTTGGCGCGCCAGGTAGGGGGGGTCAAGGTTGTGTGAACCAGATCCGGCGTTCACACGAGCTAGATCTTCATCATCTTCATCGACATGCCACCGAAGAAGAAGGCTTCGGAGGCGGCTGCTCCGTCCGCGCCGAACCCACCACCGTCAGAGCAAACGGCTGATGGGGGCAGACGCCGGCGGAAGAACGGGCGTCGACGAGGGAGCTCACGGTGCTGCCAGGTCCAAGGACAAGGCTGCGCTGCCCATCGGCGGCGTAGCCAGCTCCCACAACGACCGGGCGCACTCCAAGACCTCAGCGTCCGTACATGCACCGCGCCCATCTCAGGAGGCGCGGGACCGGCAGCGTCATGGTACTCACAGTATCATGCATTTGCTGGACCAAGATCGAGCTGGTGGATCTCGGAGTGCTCAAGACCAGCATGCACGCCAACATGCTGGCACGAGCGAAGCACGGTCGCCTAGACAGGATACTGCTCCTTCTAACATAGTTAGAAGTCCGAGCATATCCCACTCCTCGCACCGTTCACCACCGCCACCCGCCACTACAGCAGAAGCTTTGGCGCGAGCTCAACTGCTCCTGGACTACCCTCCAACGGCAGACAAGATCGACGACTGGAGGGCCACCATTCAGAGTCTCATCGGCTTCACCAACGGCGACACTCAACGGCAGCCGAGCACGTCGCAGCCGCGGCAAGTCAGCCAGGCACGAGCCGGTGGCGACAAGACCGGTGGGGGTGCAACCACTGTGCACTCTCCGCCCCGAAGGCCAAGATCGCCGACTCGCCAGATCCACCTCGACAGTGACTCTACTGCGTCATCAGATCCACGAGCTCGTCGCGATCAGCGCCAAGTTCTTCACGAATGACAGCAAGAAGACGCTCGTACTCGCATCGAGCGTCGAAGAGAAGCGCGACGTCAATCGGACCAGCGCGCTGGGCCCTCTGTCGACATGCATGCGCCAGGGGAACCAGGCGACTTGCCGTACGCGGGAGGTTGCCCTGCGTTTACTCGTGAGCTGCGGCAAGTCCAGTGGCCCAGCACGAAGAATTTCAAGCCAGACGTACCAGAGAAGTACGACGGCAAGTCGCATCCGTCGGAGTTCCTCAGCATCTACACCATCGCGGTGCAGGCTGCCGGGGGGCGGGACGACAAGATCCTTGCCAACTACTTCCCGCTGGTGCTCAAGCCCAACGTCAGGTCCTGGCTCATGCACTTGCCGGACGACTCCATATCCTCCTGGGCAGACCTATGCCATCAGTTTGTCGGCGCCTTTACAGGCGGCCACAAACCCCATGGCCAAGAGAGTGACCTTCATCTGCTCGCCCAGAAGGAAGGAGAGCCCCTGCGCAAGTACATTCAGAGATTCAGCCGTGTACAACACAACATCCCAGATGTCCACCCTGTCGCGGTCATTAGCGCGTTCCATCAGAACGTGCGTAACCGCAGGATGCGGGAGGAGATGGCGATGTGCAAGATCAGAGATGTCAGTGAGCTGTATGCCCTGGCCGACAAGTGTGCACGTGCTGAGGAAGGGAGGAAACTCCCCGGAGAGAATACAGGAGCAGGATGATCTGACAGCGAGGATGCTGCCCCGGCAAAGAAAAACCGGCGGTGGAACAATAGGAAGAAGAAAGGCAAAGATGTCCTAGTCATTGAGCAGTCCGGCAACAAAGGTGGTGCCAAGAAAGCCAAAGCTGGTAGCTCCGGCAAGGAGATTGCCGCATGCACCAACTGCCAGACTGTGGCGGTCGCCGACAAGCAGGACGGCACCGACAAGCAGTACTGCAAGATCCACCGCACTAAGGGCCATGACCTCCAGAGCTGCAAGAAGGTCGAGCAGCTTGTCCAGCAGCAAAAGGCTGAATACGAGCGACGCGACAAGGAGAGGGCCCAAGGAGGCGCTGGAGAATCCGGCAAGAAGCGCGCCGGCCGGGGAGTACGCCGCGGCAAGGCCAAGCAGCGGCAAGGAGACAGACCTCCCCGCGGCCGCGACAAGGATGAAGATGACGACGACGACAAAGACATGGGTGGTGTCGAGACCAGTGAGCAGGAGTTCCAGAAAGCCACAGAGGTCTTGTGCATTGACGGTGGTGCTTCTCTGCATACTTCGCACCGCCAACTCAAGCAGTGGGTGCGGGAAGTCAATGCGGCGGAACCACCTATCGAGTCACGCAAGCTTCTGAAATGGTCCAGCATGCCTATCATCTTTGATATTGAGGACCACCCTGATCGCACAACTTCGGTCGGGTGCTTGCCGATGTTGGTTTCACCAACTATCCGCAACCTCAAGGTCACAAAGATGCTAGTTGACGGCGGGGCCGGCTTGAACCTGATCTCCTCCGCTGTACTCCAGAAACTCCAGATCCCTGACAGCGAGCTTGAAGAGACCGGCACATTCCAAGGAATCAACCCGGGAAGGAGCAAGCCGAAGGGGAAGGTCACGTTGCCAGTAACATTTGGCAGCAAGGTGAACTTCAGGACTGAGAGGGTCACTTTTGACGTTGCCGATTTTCCATTGCCTTACAATGGGATACTCGGCCGTCCAGCACTCGCCAAGTTCATGGCAGCCTCTCACTACGCATACAACATGCTGAAGATGCCAGGCCCGATAAGCGTCATCTCTGTCCCTGGCGACAAGAAGGATGCTCTTATCTGCACCGACAAGATCTACCGGGAAGCGGCAGCCGCAACAGATCGCAAGTCACCTGCCGTTGAAGCTCCCGAGGGGAAGAAGAAGACCAAGTCCGGCGAGAGTTCTGATGCCCACTCCGGCAAGCGCACCTCTTCGAAGTGCTGCGCTGCCGTCGAGGACGCACCATCGAGCTCCACCGGCAAGTGTAAGAAGACAATGGCAGCTCCGCCAGAGACCAAGAAGGTGTCTGCCATGGAGGACGGCACTGGTGGTACCTTCACCATCAGTGCCACTCTCGACCCTAAATAGGAAAGCGCGCTCATTGCTTTCCTGCGGGCGAACGTCGACGTGTTTGCGTGGAAACCGTCTGACATCCCCGGTGTACCTAGGAAAGTAATTGAGCACCATCTTGCCGTTTGTCCTCATGCGCTGCCCGTCAAGCAGAAGGTTAGAAAGCAAGCAGTGGAGCGCCAAGAATTCATCGCAGAAGAGATCAAGAAGTTGGAAGCAGCAGGCCTTGTCAGAGGAGTGCTCCATCCTACGTGGTTGGCCAATCCTGTAGTCTTGCGCAAGGCGAACGGGAAATGGAGATTTTGTATCGACTTTACTGATGTTAACAAAGCTTGTCCCAAAGACCCATTTCCTTTGCCGCGCATTGACCAGATTGTTGACTCCACGGCTGAATGTGACTGGCTTTCATTTCTTGACGCATACTCAGGATACCATCAGATCTTCATGGCAGAAGAGGATGAGGAGAAGACCACATTCATCACTCCATGTGGCACGTACTGTTTCATACGGATGCCTTTCGGTTTAAAAAATGCTGGTTCAACATTTGCAAGGGTAGTCCATGTCGCTCTTGAGCCACAAATACACAGAAATGTGGAAGCCTACATGGATGACATAGTGGTCAAGAGCAAGGACAAGGCAACTCTGATTCAAGATTTAGACGAGACCTTTGCAAATCTGCGCAAGATCAGCCTCAAGCTCAACCCCGAGAAGTGTGTGTTTGGAGTCCCCTCCGGCAAGCTTCTCGGGTTCTTCGTGTCTCAGCGGGGAATCGAAGCCAATCCCAACAAGATCAAGGCCATTGAGCAGATTGAAACACCAAAGCGCGTCAAGGATGTACAAAGACTTGCCGGTTGCGTGGCTGCTCTCAGCAGGTTTATCTCTAGGTCTGCTGAGCGCGCCCTGCTGTTTTTCAAAATATTGAAAAAGGCAGGTCCAATGAAATGGACTCCGGAAGCGGAGGCTGCGCTGCAAGACTTGAAGAGATACCTGTCCTCCACTCCAACACTTGTCGCACCTAAGCCACAAGAGAAGTTGCTGCTGTATATAGCGGCAACCAATCAAGTGGTTAGTGCTGCGTTAGTAGCAGAGAGGGAGGCAGATGACGAGCCAGCAACCATGGCAGGCGCATCCAGCGACAAGCAGGGGGCTTCCCCGACAAGCTCTGATCCCGACAAGGATGGATCTGCACAGACGCGCGAGGAGATACAGAAGAGAATGGTACAGCGCCCAGTTTACTTTGTCAGTTCCCTTCTGCAGGGGGCTAGGTCAAGGTACTCTGGCATGCAGAAATTGCTTTTCGGCCTTCTCATGGCCTCGAGAAAGCTGCGCCATTACTTCCAAGCACATGAGATCACAGTTGTCACTTGTTTTCCGCTGAAGAGGATACTACAGAATCCAGAAGCGACAGGCAGGATTATTGAGTGGGCACTGGAACTGTCAAGCTTTGGCCTCAAGTTTGAGAGTACTTCAACTATCCAAAGTAGAGCATTGGCAGAATTCATAGCAGAATAGACGCCAACACCAGATGAAGAAATTCCAGAAATGAGCATTCCCGTCGAGGAAGCAAGCAAAGAGTGGCTGATGTACTTTGATGGTGCCTTTTCGTTGCAAGGCGCCGGCGCTGGCGTGCTGCTTGTCGCACCCACCGGAGAGCACCTCAAGTACGTAGTCCAGATGCACTTTCCCAAGGAGCAAGCAACAAACAATACTGCAGAGTATGAAGGCTTGCTTGCCGGTCTCAGGATCGCGGCAGACCTTGGGATCAAGAAGCTCATTGTCAGGGGTGACTCGCAGCTTGTCGTCCGCCAAGTGAACAAGAGCTATCAGAGTCCGTTGATGGAACCTACGTCGACGAAGTGAGAAAGCTAGAAGAGCACTTTGACGGCCTACAGATGGAGCATGTTCCAAGAGCTCAGAACGCCATTGCCGATGGCCTATCAAAGTGCGCCGCACTTAAGTTACCTGTGCAACCAGGGATCTTTGTGCTCAAGCTGACTCAACCGTCTGTAACGCCATCAACTGGACAGAGCAAGAAGAGGAAGTTGATTTCTGGTGACTATTTTCCGGTAGAGCTTCCCGAAGCCGCCGCCAAGAAGGTCCCCAAGATCAACGCCAAGAGCGCTGAGGAGCAGTCTGCTCCGGCAAGCCCTAGGATTTGTTCTGTTGAAGCAGAAGTTCCCGACAAGTTTTGCTCTGGCAAGCTTGCCGGGGAACATCAAGCTCCGGCAGAGCCGCAGGTTCTCGCCGTAGAAGCGGATGTTCCCGCAGCAGCAGATTTGCCTTTAGTCCTTGTTGTCGAGCCACAAGCTCCAGCATGGACACAACAGATTGTCCGTTTCCTTCAGACAGGAGATCTTCCCAAAGAGCAAGAAGAAGCGGAAAGAGTAGCCCGGAAGTCAAGTATGTACCAGTTTGTCGACAACACACTGTACATAAGAAGACTCAACAGTGTGAAATTGAAGTGTATTCACCGGGAAGACGGACAAAAGCTGTTGAAAGAGATACATGGAGGCATATGTGGTCACCACATTGGCGCAAGAGCACTTGCCGGCAAAGCATTCTGGCAAGGTTTCTTTTGGCCGACAGCCCTCCAGGATGCAACTGCACAAGTAACCAAGTGTGAAGCGTGCCAGTTCCATTCCAAGCAGATACACCAACCAGCTCAAGCTCTCCAGACGATCCCTTTATCCTGGCCATTTTCGGTCTGGGGGCTCGACATCCTCGGCCCCTTTCCCCGAGCAGTCGGGGGCTTTGAGTACTTGTACGTTGCAATTGACAAGTTCACAAAGTGGCCGGAAGTGGAAGCAGTGAGGAAGGTGACAGCACAGTCAGCAGTCAAGTTCTTCAGGTCGATTGTTTGCCGCTTCGGGATCCCTAACAGGATAATCACCGACAACGGTACGCAATTCACGAGCCGCACCTTCATGCAGTATGTCCAAGATCTTGGCGCCAAGGTCTGCTTCGCTTCTGTTGCTCACCCGAGAAGCAACGGTCAAGCGAAGAGGGCAAATGCTGAAGTGCTGCGTGGGCTCAAGACCAGGACTTTCGACAGGCTGCACAAGTGCGGAAGAAACTAGATCGAGGAGCTGCCGGTGGTTCTTTGGTCAATCAGGACGACGCCAAATCGAGCCACTGGCCAGACACCTTTCGCTCTAGTCTATGGAGCAGAGGCAGTTCTCCCCACGGAACTCGTATACGGGTCACCTCGAGTGCTCGCTTATGATGAGCTTGAGCAAGAGCAGCTGCGACAAGATGACGCACTACTCCTTGAGGAAGACCGTCTTCAGGCTGCTGTACGAGCTGGTCGCTACCAGCAAGCTTTGCGCCGCTACCATAGCCGCAAAGTTAACGCCAGAAGTCTCGAGGAAGGCGACCTTGTTCTTCGCCGTGTTCAGTCCGCCAAGAACTCCAACAAGTTGACGCCAAAGTGGGAACCTGTTCCGGCAACCACCTTTTGTACAAGTCTTGCCGTTGTTGCATGTAATCCTTTGTACAAAGCCGGGCGCAGACCCCGTGCATAAGTAAAACTCATATGCTCCGCACATCTTGTCAATTTCATGCTTTCTATTTTTTGCATATGTGATCTGACACTTTGTGCAGCACCTACTCCCCGGTAAGCAATAACGAGCCGTAAGGCTCCATATCTTTATTTTCTCCTTTTTCTTTTTTCTCAAGGAAAG